>NW_025535915.1:32500-65000 GCF_020615455.1 Coregonus clupeaformis | reverse complement strand
ATATCATACCATACCATACCATACCATACCTTACCATATCATACCATACCATACCCCACCATACCATATCATATCATACCATATCATACCATATCATACCATATCATACCATACCATATCATACCATATCATACCATACCATACCATACCATACCATACCATACCATATCATACCATACCATATCATACCATATCATACCATACCATACCATACCATATCATACCATACCATACCATACCATACCATACCATACCATACCATACCCCACCATACCCCACCATATAGTCTTGTGTGGCTCAGTTGGTAGAGCATGGCGCTTGGGTTGTGGGTTCGGTTCCCATGGTGAAAAAGTATGAATATGTATGCACTCACTAATGTAAGTCGCTTTGGATAAGAGTGTCTGCTAATTGACTCATATTGAAATAACATATTATACTATATGCTCCTAAACTATACAGGGTTATATTATATAGGAGTGATACAGTATTTAACTCAGCACAATCTAAAGGTAACACTCTACATAATCTGTCATCATTCATAGAACAATACAATCTGTTAGTCTCCCATAGCATCACAATAATAACAAATACCCTTTATGCATTGTAAATGTCATCTATCTATGGTGCTCTCCTATGATAGAATGTGAAGCTCTCTCTCTCCTCTCCAGCCACTGATCTCTCTCTAACCTGAGGACAAGAGGTTTGATGTTTGGGCAGATCTCTCTCACATATGGACACGCACACATACACACACTTAGGTGTGGATAAGAAGTCACTATATCTGAACTGCCATGCTTCCTCAGTGAACTGCCATGCTTCCTCAGTGAACTGCCATGCTTCCTCAGTGAACTGCCATGCTTCCTCAGTGAACTGCCATGCTTCCTCAGTGAACTGCCATGCTTCCTCAGTGAACTGCCATGTTTCCTCAGTGAACTGCCATGCTTCCTCAGTGAATGGCTATGTTTCCTTACTGAACTACCTTGCTTCCTCAGTGAACTGCCTCAGTGCTTCCTCAGTGAACTGCCTCAGTGCTTCCTCAGTGAACTGCCTCAGTGCTTCCTCGTTTAGAGAACGACACAGTGGACGGGCTGGCTTTTACACTTCTGCACTCACACACTCACACAGACACACACTCACACAGAGAAACACACACTCACACAGACACACACACACCTTTTAACCACCCGGCCAGCCAGCGTGAACCTAGCCAAGTGTTGCCATGTCAGTATGTGTGTCCTGTCTCTATCTCCTTCAAGAGAGAACAGCTGTGTGTGTTAGTGGATGAAAACAGTCTATCACACTGTTGCCATGTCAACACACACACACACACACACACTAAAACACACACTACACATTTCCCAGATATCACACTACACATTTCCCAGATATCACACTACACATTTCCCAGATAACTGTAAACTGTAAACTGTAAACTGTAAACTGTAAACTGTAAACTGTAAACTGTAAACTCGTTTGAACCCGGTATGGGGACAGGGACAGTAGAGGAAGCTAAACTGTCAGCAGCATACTGACGTCCGTTTCACTCACACATGCACAGATGCACAGACACACATTCTCTCTCTGAGTACCCACTCGCCGCATCCAGAGCTGATAGCATTTCCGTCTACCCTGCCAAAAATAATTTGGGCTCTGAGAGATTTTCTCCCACTCTCCACTTTAAAAGACTGTAAAAGAGACAGCTCTCCTGTGTGTGTGTGTGTGTGTGTGTGTGTGTGTGTGTGTGTGTGTGTGTGTGTGTGTGTGTGTGTGTGTGTGTGTGTGTGTGTGTGTGTGTGTGTGTGAATGTAAACTAGCTCGTTTGTGTGTGTGTGTGTGTGTGTGTGTGTGTGTGTGTGTGTGTGTGTGTGTGTGTGTGTGTGTGTGTGTGTGTGTGTGTGTGTGTGTGTGTGTGTGTGTGTGTGTGTGTGTGTGTGTGTGTGTGTGTGTGTGTGTTTGTGTGTGTGTGTAAACTGTAAACTCGTTTGTGTGTGTGTGTGTGTGTGTGTGTGTGTGTGTGTGTGTGTGTGTGTGTGTGTGTGTGTGTGTGTGTGTGTGTGTGTGTGTGTGTGTGTGTGTGTGTGAGTGTGTGTGTGTGTGTGTGTGTGTGTGTGTGTATGTGTGTGTGTGTGTGTGTGTGTGTGTGTGTGTGTGTGTGTGTGTGTGTGTGTTGTTTGTGTGTGTGTGTGTGTGTGTGTGTGTGTGTGTGTGTGTGTGTGTGTGTGTGTGTGTGTGTGTGTGTGTGTGTGTGTGTGTGTGTGTGTGTGTGTGTGTGTGTGTGTGTGTGTGTGTGTGTGTGTGTGTGTGAGTGTGTGTGTGATGTGTGTGTGTGTGTGTGTGTGTGTGTGTGTGTGTGTGTGTGTGTGTGTGAGTGTGTGTGTGTGTGTGTGTGTGTGTGTGTGTGTGTGTGTGTGTGTGTGTGTGTGTGTGTGTGGTGTGTGTGTGTGTGTGTGTGTGTGTGTGTGTGTGTGTGTGTGTGTGTGTGTGTTGTGTCGTGTGCGTGTGCGTGTGCGTGTGCGTGTGCGTGTGTGTGGCCGCCTCCACTTGCTAAGTGTCCATAACAGCTCTGCCAAACTGGTGCTAAAAGACTGAATGCTCTCTACAACATAACTACTACAAACACAGAGCCATCAGCAGAGATACACTGTAAAACAGTAGCCAGTAGGTTACTGTAAATTTACAGTAAAATACTGACAGCACAGAAGCCATCTCTGGCTAGTACATTACTGTAATATTCACAGTAACTCGCCACCAGCTTCCTGTAAGTTACTGTAATATCAGAGCAACAATACAGTACAATGCTGTAAAATTAGTCTACTATACTGTAGGAAAGTAAATGCTACTGTAATCGTAATATTGGTATTTTACAGTATTTTACTGTAATTACACGGGATAGATGCAAGCAGGTACAACTGCTAGGTATTTGAATATTACAGCATATTTATGAATATTTTGTGTTTTATATGACTTGCACTCGTAAAGGCCTTACAAGCGGCTTGGTGAGAAGGTGACAACAGTTGGTGCGATTATTCGCGAATGGAAGAAACACAAAATAACTGTCAATTTCCCTCGGCCTGGGGCTCCATGCAAGATCTCACCTCGTGGAGTTGCAATGATCATGAGAACGGTGAGGGATCAGCCCAGAACTACATGGGTAGATCTTGTCAATGATCTCAAGGCAGCTGGGACCATAGTCACCAAGAAAACAATTGGTAACACACTACGACGTGAAGGACTGAAATCCTGAAGCGCCCGCAAGGTCCCCCTGCTCAAGAAAGCACATATACAGGGCCATCTGAAGTTTGCCAATGAACATCTGAATGATTCAGAGGAGAACTGGGTGAAAGTGTTGTGGTCAGATGAGACCAAAATCGAGCTCTAAGGCATTAACTCAACTCGCCATGTTTGGAGGAGGAGGAATGCTGCTTATGAGCCAAAGAACACCATCCTCACCGTCAAACATGGAGGTGGAAACATTATGCTTTGGGGGTGTTTTTCTGCTAAGGGGACTGGACAACTTCACCGCATCAAAGGGACGATGGACGGGGCCATGTACCGTCAAATCTTGGGTGAGAACCTCCTTCCCTCAGCCAGGGCATTGAAAATGGGTCGTGGATGTGTATTCCAGCATGACAATGATCCAAAACACACGGCCAAGGCAACAATGGAGTGGCTCAAGAAGAAGCACATTAAGGTCCTGGAGTGGCCTAGCCAGTCTCCAGACCTTAATCCCATAGAAAATCTGTGGAGGGAGCTGAAGGTTCGAGTTGCCAAACGTCAGCCTCGAAACCTTAATGACTTGGAGAAGATCTGCAAAGAGGAGTGGAACAAAATCCCTCCTGAGATGTGTGCAAACCTGGTGGCCAACTACAAGAAACGTCTGACCTCTGTGATTGCCAGTGGAAGTGGAGTGGAACAAAATCCCTCCTGAGATGTGTGCAAACCTGGTGGCCCACTACAATAATAATATGTATTTGATCCCCTGCTGATTTTGTACGTTTGCCCACTGACAAAGACATGATCAGTCTATAATTTTAATGGTAGGTTTATTTGAACAGTGAGAGACAGAATAACAACAACAAAAATCCAGAAAAACGCATGTCAAAAATGTTATAAATTGATTTGCATTTTAATGAGGGAAATAAGTATTTGACCCCTCTGCAAAACATGACTTAGTACTTGGTGGCAAAACCCTTGTTGGCAATCACAGAGGTCAGATATTTCTTGTAGTTGGCCTCCAGGTTTGCACACATCTCAGGAGGGCTCCCTCTCCTTTGTTGCCTCTTTGTCACTTTGTCAGTGGGCAAACGTAAAAAATCAGCAGGGGATCAAATACATTTTTAACCCTCACTGTATAATACACTACTAACATACAGGAATACACTACTAATAATAGGGATATATAATACACACATTACCACTACTAGGAGGGATATATAATACACACATTACCACTACTAGGAGGGATATATAATACACACATTACCACTACTAATAATAGGGATATATAATACACACATTACCACTACTAGGACGGATATATAATACACACATTACCACTACTAATAATAGGGATATATAATACACACATTACCACTACTAATAATAGGGATATATAATACACACATTACCACTACTAGGGGGGATATATAATACACACATTACCACTACTAATAATAGGGATATATAATACACACATTACCACTACTAGGAGGGATATATAATACACACATTACCACTACTAATAATAGGGATATATAATACACACATTACCACTACTAATAACAGGGATATATAATACACACATTACCACTACTAATAATAGGGATATATAATACACACATTACCACTACTAGGGGGATATATAATACACACATTACCACCTACTAATAATAGGGATATATAATACACACATTACCACTACTAATAATAGGGATATATAATACACACATTACCACTACTAATAATAGGATATATAATACACACATTACCACTACTAATAATAGGGATATATAATACACACATTACCACTACTAGGAGGGATATATAATACACATTACCACTACTAGGAGGGATATATAATACACACATTACCACTACTAATAATAGGGATATATAATACACACATTACCACTACTAGGAGGGATATATAATACACACATTACCACTACTAGGAGGGATATATAATACACACATTACCACTACTAATAATAGGGATATATAATACACACATTACCACTACTAATAATAGGGATATATAATACACACATTACCACTACTAGGAGGGATATATAATACACACATTACCACTACTAATAATAGGGATATATAATACACACATTACCACTACTAGGAGGGATATATAATACACACATTACCACTACTAGGAGGGATATATAATACACATTACCACTTACTAGGAGGGATATATAATACACACATTACCACTACTAATAATAGGGATATATAATACACACATTACCACTACTAATAATAGGGATATATAATACACACATTACCACTACTAATAATAGGGATATATAATACACACATTACCACTACTAATAATAGAGATATATAATATACACATTACCACTACTAGGGGGGATATATAATACACACATTACCACTACTAATAATAGGGATATATAATACACACATTACCACTACTAATAATAGGGATATATAATACACACATTACCACTACTAATAATAGGGATATATAATACACACATTACCACTACTAGGAGGGATATATAATACACACATTACCACTACTAGGAGGGATATATAATACACACATTACCACTACTAGGAGGGATATATAATACACACATTACCACTACTAGGAGGGATATATAATACACACATTACCACTACTAGGAGGGATATATAATACACACATTACCACTACTAGGAGGGATATATAATACACACATTACCACTACTAATAATAGGGATATATAATACACACATTACCACTACTAATAATAGGGATATATAATACACACATTACCACTACTAGGGGGGATATATAATACACACATTACCACTACTAGGGAGGATATATAATACACACATTACCACTACTAATAATAGGGATATATAATACACACATTACCACTACTAGGAGGGATATATAATACATACATTACCACTACTAGGGGGGATATATAATACACACATTACCACTACTAGGGGGGATATATAATACACACATTACCACTACTAGGAGGGATATATAATACACACATTACCACTACTAGGAGGGATATATAATACACACATTACCACTACTAATAATAGGGATATATAATACACACATTACCACTACTAATAATAGGGATATATAATACACATTACCACTACTAGGAGGGATATATAATACACACATTACCACTACTAGGAGGGATATATAATACACACATTACCACTACTAGGAGGGATATATAATACACACATTACCACTACTAATAATAGGGATATATAATACACACATTACCACTACTAATAATAGGGATATATAATACAAACATTACCACTACTAATAATAGGGATATGTAATACACACATTACCACTACTAGGAGGGATATATAATACACACATTACCACTACTAGGAGGGATATATAATACACACATTACCACTACTAGGAGGGATATATAATACACACATTACCACTACTAATAATAGGGATATATAATACACACATTACCACTACTAATAATAGGGATATATAATACACACATTACCACTACTAATAATAGGGATATATAATACACACATTACCACTACTAATAATAGGGATATATAATACACACATTACCACTACTAATAATAGGGATATATAATACACACATTACCACTACTAGGAGGGATATATAATACACACATTACCACTACTAGGAGGGATATATAATACACACATTACCACTACTAGGAGGGATATATAATACACACATTACCACTACTAGGAGGGATATATAATACACACATTACCACTACTAATAATAGGGATATATAATAAACACATTACCACTACTAGGAGGGATATATAATACACACATTTCCACTACTAATAATAGGGATATATAATACACACATTACCAATACTAATAATAGGGATATATAATACACACATTACCACTACTAGGGGGGATAAATAATACACACATTACCACTACTAGGGAGGATATATAATACACACATTACCACTACTAATAATACGGATATATAATACACACATTACCACTACTAGGAGGGATATATAATACACACATTACCACTACTAATAATAGGGATATATAATACACACATTACCACTACTAATAATAGGGATATATAATACACACATTACCACTACTAGGAGGGATATATAATACACACATTACCACTACTAATAATAGGGATATATAATACACACATTACCACTACTAATAATAGGGATATATAATACACACATTACCACTACTAGGAGGGATATATAATACACATTACCACTACTAATAATAGGGATATATAATACACACATTACCACTACTAGGAGGGATATATAATACACACATTACCACTACTAGGGGGGATATATAATACACACATTACCACTACTAGGAGGGATATATAATACACACATTACCACTACTAGGAGGGATATATAATACACACATTACCACTACTAGGAGGGATATATAATACACACATTACCACTACTAATAATAGGGATATATAATACACACATTACAACTACTAATAATAGGGATATATAATACACACATTACCACTACTAGGAGGGATATATAATACACACATTACCACTACTAGGAGGGATATATAATACACACATTACCACTACTAATAATAGGGATATATAATACACACATTACCACTACTAGGGGATATATAATACACATTACCACTACTAGGAGGGATATATAATACACACATTACCACTACTAGGAGGGATATATAATACACACATTACCACTACTAATAATAGGGATATATAATACACACATTACCACTACTAATAATAGGGATATATAATACACACATTACCACTACTAGGAGGGATATATAAACACACATTACCACTACTAATAATAGGGATATATAATACACACATTACCACTACTAATAATAGGGATATATAATACACATTACCACTACTAGGAGGGATATATAATACACACATTACCACTACTAATAATAGGGATATATAATACACACATTACCACTACTAATAATAGGGATATATAATACACACATTACCACTACTAGGAGGGATATATAATACACACATTACCACTACTAGGGGGGATATATAATACACACATTACCACTACTATGGGGGATATATAATACACACATTACCACTACTAGGAGGGATATATAATACACACATTACCACTACTAATAATAGGGATATATAATACACACATTACCACTACTAATAATAGGGATATATAATACACACATTACCACTACTAGGAGGGATATATAATACACACATTACCACTACTAATAATAGGGATATATAATACACACATTACCACTACTAGGAGGGATATATAATACACACATTACCACTACTAGGAGGGATATATAATACACACATTACCACTACTAGAGGGATATATAATACACACATTACCACTACTAGGAGGGATATATAATACACACATTACCACTACTAGGGGGGATATATAATACACACATTACCACTACTAACAATAGGGATATATAATACACACATTACCACTACTAATAATAGGGATATGTAATACACACATTACCACTACTAATAATAGGGATATATAATACACACATTACCACTACTAGGAGGGATATATAATACACACATTACCACTACTAGGAGGGATATATAATACACACATTACCACTACTAGGAGGGATATATAATACACACATTACCACTACTAGGGGGGATATATAATACACACATTACCACTACTAACAATAGGGATATATAATACACACATTACCACTACTAATAATAGGGATATGTAATACACACATTACCACTACTAATAATAGGGATATATAATACACACATTACCACTACTAGGAGGGATATATAATACACACATTACCACTACTAGGAGGGATATATAATACACACATTACCACTACTAGGAGGGATATATAACACACACATTACCACTACTAGGAGGGATATATAATACACACATTACCACTACTAATAATAGGGATATATAATACACACATTACCACTACTAGGAGGGATATATAATACACACATTACCACTACTAGGAGGGATATATAATACACACATTACCACTACTATGAGGGATATATAATACACACATTACCACTACTAATAATAGGGATATATAATACACACATTACCACTACTAGGAGGGATATATAATACACACATTACCACTACTAGGAGGGATATATAATACACACATTACCACTACTAATAATAGGGATATATAATACACACATTACCACTACTAATAATAGGGATATATAATACACACATTACCACTACTAATAATAGGGATATATAATACACACATTACCACTACTAATAATAGGGATATATAATACACACATTACCACTACTAGGAGGGATATATAATACACACATTACCACTACTAGGGGGGATATATAATACACACATTACCACTACTAGGGGGGATATATAATACACACATTACCACTACTAGGGGGGATATATAATACACACATTACCACTACTAGGAGGGATATATAATACACACATTACCACTACTAGGAAGGATATATAATACACACATTACCACTACTAGGAGGGATATATAATACACACATTACCACTACTAGGGGGGATATATAATACACACATTACCACTACTAGGAGGGATATATAATACACACATTACCACTACTAGGGGGATATATAATACACACATTACCACTACTAGGGGGATATATAATACACACATTACCACTACTAGGGGGGATATATAATACACACATTACCACTACTAGGAGGGATATATAATACACACATTACCACTACTAGGAAGGATATATAATACACACATTACCACTACTAGGAGGGATATATAATACACACATTACCACTACTAGGAGGGATATATAATATACACATTACCACTACTAGGAGGGATATATAATACACACATTACCACTACTAGAGGGATATATAATACACACATTACCACTACTAGGGGGATATATAATACACACATTACCACGACTAGAGGGATATATAATACACACATTACCACTACTAGGAGGGATATATAATACACACATTACCACTACTAGGGGGGATATATAATACACACATTACCACTACTAGGAGGGATATATAATACACACATTACCACTACTAGGGGGGATATATAATACACACATTACCACTACTAGGAGGGATATATAATACACACATTACCACTACTAGGGGGGATATATAATACACACATTACCAATACTAGGAGGGATATATAATACAAACATTACCACTACTAATAATAGGGATATATAATGCACACATTACCACTACTAGGGGGGATATATAATACACACATTACCACTACTAATAATAGGGATATATAATACACACATTACCACTACTAATAATAGGGATATATAATACACACATTACCACTAATAGGGGGGATATATAATACACACATTATCACTACTAGGGGGGATATATAATACACACATTACCACTACTAGGAGGGATATATAATACACACATTACCACTACTAGGAGGGATATATAATACACACATTACCACTACTAGGAGGGATATATAATACACACACTACCACTACTAGGAGGGTTATATAATACACACATTACCACTACTAATAATAGGGATATATAATGCACACATTACCACTACTAGGGGGGATATATAATACACACATTACCACTACTAATAATAGGGATATATAATACACACATTACCACTACTAATAATAGGGATATATAATACACACATTACCACTACTAATAATAGGGATATATAATACACACATTACCACTACTAGGAGGGATATATAATACACACATTACCACTACTAATAATAGGGATATATAATACACACATTACCACTACTAGGAGGGATATATAATACACACATTACCACTACTAGGAGGGATATATAATACACACATTACCACTACTAGGAGGGATATATAATACACACATTACCACTACTAGGAGGGATATATAATACACACACTACCACTACTAGGAGGGTTATATAATACACACATTACCACTACTAATAATAGGGATATATAATGCACACATTACCACTACTAGGGGGGATATATAATACACACATTACCACTACTAGGAGGGATATATAATACACACATTACCACTACTAATAATAGGGATATATAATACACACATTACCACTACTAGGAGGGATATATAATACACACATTACCACTACTAGGAGGGATATATAATACACACATTACCACTACTAATAATAGGGATATATAATACACACATTACCACTACTAGGAGGGATATATAATACACACATTACCACTACTAGGAGGGATATATAATACACACATTACCACTACTAGGAGGGATATATAATACACACATTACCACTACTAGGAGGGATATATAATACACACATTACCACTACTAGGGGGGATATATAATACACACATTACCACTACTAACAATAGGGATATATAATACACACATTACCACTACTAATAATAGGGATATGTAATACACACATTACCACTACTAATAATAGGGATATATAATACACACATTACCACTACTAGGAGGGATATATAATACACACATTACCACTACTAGGAGGGATATATAATACACACATTACCACTACTAGGAGGGATATATAATACACACATTACCACTACTAGGGGATATATAATACACAATTACCACTACTAACAATAGGAAGGATATATAATACACACATTACCACTACTAATAATAGGGATATGTAATACACACATTACCACTACTAATAATAGGGATATATAATACACACATTACCACTACTAGGAGGGATATATAATACACACATTACCACTACTAGGAGGGATATATAATACACACATTACCACTACTAGGAGGGATATATAACACACACATTACCACTACTAGGAGGGATATATAATACACACATTACCACTACTAATAATAGGGATATATAATACACACATTACCACTACTAGGAGGGATATATAATACACACATTACCACTACTATGAGGGATATATAATAAACACATTACCACTACTAATAATAGGGATATATAATACACACATTACCACTACTTGGAGGGATATATAATACACACATTACCACTACTATGAGGGATATATAATACACACATTACCACTACTAATAATAGGGATATATAATACACACATTACCACTACTAATAATAGGGATATATAATACACACATTACCACTACTAATAATAGGGATATATAATACACACATTACCACTACTAATAATAGGGATATATAATACACACATTACCACTACTAGGAGGGATATATAATACACACATTACCACTACTAGGGGGGATATATAATACACACATTACCACTACTAGGGGGGATATATAATACACACATTACCACTACTAGGGGGGATATATAATACACACATTACCACTACTAGGAGGGATATATAATACACACATTACCACTACTAGGAAGGATATATAATACACACATTACCACTACTAGGAGGGATATATAATACACACATTACCACTACTAGGGGGGATATATAATACACACATTACCACTACTAGGAGGGATATATAATACACACATTACCACTACTAGGGGGGATATATAATACACACATTACCACTACTAGGGAAGATATATAATACACACATTACCACTACTAGGGGGGATATATAATACACACATTACCACTACTAGGAGGGATATATAATACACACATTACCACTACTAGGAAGGATATATAATACACACATTACCACTACTAGGAGGGATATATAATACACACATTACCACTACTAGGATGGATATATAATACACACATTACCACTACTAGGAGGGATATATAATATACACATTACCACTACTAGGAGGGATATATAATACACACATTACCACTACTAGGAGGGATATATAATACACACATTACCACTACTAGGGGGGATATATAATACACACATTACCACTACTAGGAGGGATATATAATACACACATTACCACTACTAATAATAGGGATATATAATGCACACATTACCACTACTAATAATAGGGATATATAATACACACATTACCACTACTAGGAGGGATATATAATACACACATTACCACTACTAGGGGGGATATATAATACACACATTACCACTACTAGGAGGGATATATAATACACACATTACCACTACTAGGGGGGATATATAATACACACATTACCACTACTAGGAGGGATATATAATACACACATTACCACTACTAGGGGGGATATATAATACACACATTACCACTACTAGGAGGGATATATAATACAAACATTACCACTACTAATAATAGGGATATATAATGCACACATTACCACTACTAGGGGGGATATATAATACACACATTACCACTACTAATAATAGGGATATATAATACACACATTACCACTACTAATAATAGGGATATATAATACACACATTACCACTACTAGGGGGATATATAATACACACATTACCACTACTAGGGGGATATATAATACACACATTACCACTACTAGGAGGGATATATAATACACACATTACCACTACTAGGAGGGATATATAATACACAATTACCACTACTAGGAGGGATATATAATACACACACTACCACTACTAGGAGGGTTATATAATACACACATTACCACTACTAATAATAGGGATATATAATGCACACATTACCACTACTAGGGGGGATATATAATACACACATTACCACTACTAATAATAGGGATATATAATACACACATTACCACTACTAATAATAGGGATATATAATACACACATTACCACTACTAGGGGGGATATATAATACACACATTACCACTACTAGGGGGGATATATAATACACACATTACCACTACTAGGAGGGATATATAATACACACATTACCACTACTAGGAGGGATATATAATACACACATTACCACTACTAGGAGGGATATATAATACACACACTACCACTACTAGGAGGGTTATATAATACACACATTACCACTACTAATAATAGGGATATATAATACACACATTACCACTACTAATAATAGGGATATATAATACACACATTACCACTACTGGGAGGGATATATAATACACACATTACCACTACTAGGGGGGGATATATAATACACACATTACCACTACTAGGGAGGATATATAATACACACATTACCACTACTAATAATAGGGATATATAATACACACATTACCACTACTAGGGGGGATATATAACACACACATTACCACTACTAGGAGGGATATATAATACACACATTACCACTACTAGGAGGGATATATAATACACACATTACCACTACTAGGAGGGATATATAATACACACATTACCACTACTAGGAGGGATATATAATACACACATTACCACTACTAGGAGGATATATAATACACACATTACCACTACTAGGAGGGATATATAATACACACACTACCACTACTAGGAGGGTTATATAATACACACATTACCACTACTAATAATAGGGATATATAATACACACATTACCACTACTAATAATAGGGATATATAATACACACATTACCACTACTGGGAGGGATATATAATACACACATTACCACTACTAGGGGGGGATATATAATACACACATTACCACTACTAGGGAGGATATATAATACACACATTACCACTACTAATAATAGGGATATATAATACACACATTACCACTACTAGGGGGGATATATAATACACACATTACCACTACTAGGAGGGATATATAATACACACATTACCACTACTAGGGAGGATTTATAATACACACGTTACCACTACTAATAATAGGGATATATAATACACACATTACCACTACTAATAATAGGGATATATAATACACACATTACCACTACTAGGGGGGATATATAACACACACATTACCACTACTAGGGGGGATATATAATACACACATTACCACTACTAATAATAGGGATATATAATACACACATTACCACTACTAATAATAGGGATATATAATACACACATTACCACTACTAGGGGGGATATATAATACACACATTACCACTACTAATAATAGGGATATATAATACACACATTACCACTACTAGGAGGGATATATAATACACACATTACCACTACTATGAGGGATATATAATACACACATTACCACTACTAATAATAGGGATATATAATACACACATTACCACTACTAGGAGGGATATATAATACACACATTACCACTACTAGGAGGGATACATAATACACACATTACCACTACTAGGGGGGATATATAATACACACATTACCACTACTAGGGGGGATATATAATACACACATTACCACTACTAATAATAGGGATATATAATACACACATTACCACTACTAGGGGGGATATATAATACACACATTACCACTACTAATAATAGGGATATATAATACACACATTACCACTACTAGGAAGGATATATAATACACACATTACCACTACTAGGGGGGATATATAATCCACACATTACCACTACTAATAATAGGGATATATAATTCACACATTACCACTACTAATAATAGGGAGATATAATACACACATTACCACTACTAATAATAGGGATATATAATACACACATTACCACTACTAATAATAGGGATATATAATACACACATTACCACTACTAGGAGGGATATATAATACACACATTACCACTACTAATAATAGGGATATATAATACACACATTACCACTACTAGGAGGGATATATAATACACACATTACCACTACTAGGGGGGATATATAATACACACATTACCACTACTAGGAGGGATATATAATACACACATTACAACTACTAATAATAGGGATATATAATACACACATTACCACTACTAGGAGGGATATATAATACACACATTACCACTACTAGGAGGGATATATAATACACACATTACCACTACTAATAATAGGGATATATAATACACACATTACCACTACTAGGGGGGATATATAATACACACATTACCACTACTAGGAGGGATAAATAATACACACATTACCACTACTAGGAGGGATATATAATACACACATTACCACTACTAATAATAGGGATATATAATACACACATTACCACTACTAATAATAGGGATATATAATACACACATTACCACTACTAGGAGGGATATATAATACACACATTACCACTACTAGGGGGGATATATAATACACACATTACCACTACTAGGAGGGATATATAATACACACATTACCACTGCTAATAATAGGGATATATAATACACACATTACCACTACTAATAATAGGGATATATAATACACACATTACCACTACTAGGAGGGATATATAATACACACATTACCACTACTAATAATAGGGATATATAATACACACATTACCACTACTAATAATAGGGATATATAATACACAATTACCACTACTAGGAGGGATATATAATACACATTTACACTACTAGGGGGGATATATAATACACACATTACCACTACTAGGGGGGATATATAATACACACATTACCACTACTAGGAGGGATATATAATACACACATTACCACTACTAATAATAGGGATATATAATACACACATTACCACTACTAATAATAGGGATATATAATACACACATTACCACTAATAGGAGGGATATATAATACACACATTACCACTACTAATAATAGGGATATATAATACACACATTACCACTACTAGGAGGGATATATAATACACACATTACCACTACTAGGAGGGATATATAATACACACATTACCACTACTAGGAGGGATATATAATACACACATTACCACTACTAGGAGGGATATATAATACACACATTACCACTACTAGGGGGGATATATAATACACACATTACCACTACTAACAATAGGGATATATAATACACACATTACCACTACTAATAATAGGGATATATAATATACACATTACCACTACTAATAATAGGGATATATAATACACACATTACCACTACTAGGAGGGATATATAATACACACATTACCACTACTAGGAGGGATATATAACACACACATTACCACTACTAGGAGGGATATATAATACACACATTACCACTACTAATAATAGGGATATATAATACACACATTACCACTACTAGGAGGGATATATAATACACACATTACCACTACTAGGAGGGATATATAATACACACATTACCACTACTATGAGGGATATATAATACACACATTACCACTACTAGGGGGGATATATAATACACACATTACCACTACTAATAATAGGGATATATAATACACACATTACCACTACTAATAATAGGGATATATAATACACACATTACCACTACTAGGAGGGATATATAATACACACATTACCACTACTAGGGGGGATATATAATACACACATTACCACTACTAGGGGGATATATAATACACACATTACCACTACTAGGGGGGAAATATAATACACACATTACCACTACTAGGAGGGATATATAATACACACATTACCACTACTAGGAAGGATATATAATACACACATTACCACTACTAGAGGGATATATAATACACACATTACCACTACTAGGGGGATATATAATACACACATTACCACTACTAGGAGGGATATATAATACACACATTACCACTACTAGGGGGGATATATAATACACACATTACCACTACTAGGGGGGATATATAATACACACATTACCACTACTAGGGGGGATATATAATACACACATTACCACTACTAGGAGGGATATATAATACACACATTACCACTACTAGGAAGGATATATAATACACACATTACCACTACTAGGGGGGATATATAATCCACACATTACCACTACTAATAATAGGGATATATAATTCACACATTACCACTACTAATAATAGGGAGATATAATACACACATTACCACTACTAATAATAGGGATATATAATACACACATTACCACTACTAATAATAGGGATATATAATTCACACATTACCACTACTAGGAGGGATATATAATACACACATTACCACTACTAATAATAGGGATATATAATACACACATTACCACTACTAGGAGGGATATATAATACACACATTTCCACTACTAATAATAGGGATATATAATACACACATTACCAATACTAATAATAGGGATATATAATACACACATTACCACTACTAGGGGGGATATATAATACACACATTACCACTACTAGGGAGGATATATAATACACACATTACCACTACTAATAATAGGGATATATAATACACACATTACCACTACTAGGAGGGATATATAATACACACATTACCACTACTGGGAGGGATATATAATACACACATTACCACTACTAGGAGGGATATATAATACACACATTACCACTACTAGGAGGGATATATAATACACACATTACCACTACTAGGAGGGATATATAATACACACATTACCACTACTAGGAGGGATATATAATACACACATTACCACTACTAGGAGGGATATATAATACACACACTACCACTACTAGGAGGGTTATATAATACACACATTACCACTACTAATAATAGGGATATATAATACACACATTACCACTACTAATAATAGGGATATATAATACACACATTACCACTACTGGGAGGGATATATAATACACACATTACCACTACTAGGGGGGATATATAATACACACATTACCACTACTAGGGAGGATATATAATACACACATTACCACTACTAATAATAGGGATATATAATACACACATTACCACTACTAGGGGGGATATATAATACACACATTACCACTACTAGGGAGGATTTATAATACACACATTACCACTACTAATAATAGGGATATATAATACACACATTACCACTACTAGGAGGGATATATAATACACACATTACCACTACTAATAATAGGGATATATAATACACACATTACCACTACTAGGGGGGATATATAACACACACATTACCACTACTAGGAGGGATATACAGTGGGGAAAAAAAGTATTTAGTCAGCCACCAATTGTGCAAGTTCTCCCACTTAAAAAGATGAGAGAGGCCTGTAATTTTCATCATAGGTACACGTCAACTATGACAGACAAAATTAGAAAAAAAAATCCAGAAAATCACATTGTAGGATTTTTAATGAATTTATTGGCATATGATGGTGGAAAATAAGTATTTGGTCAATAACAAAAGTTTCTCAATACTTTGTTATATACCCTTTGTTGGCAATGACACAGGTCAAACGTTTTCTGTAAGTCTTCACAAGGTTTTCACACACTGTTGCTGGTATTTTGGCCCATTCCTCCATGCAGATCTCCTCTAGAGCAGTGATGTTTTGGGGCTGTCGCTGGGCAACACAGACTTACAACTCCCTCCAAAGATTTTCTATGGGGTTGAGATCTGGAGACTGGCTAGGCCACTCCAGGACCTTGAAATGCTTCTTACGAAGCCACTCCTTCGTTGCCCGGGCGGTGTGTTTGGGATCATTGTCATGCTGAAAGACCCAGCGACGTTTCATCTTCAATGCCCTTGCTGATGGAAGGAGGGTTTCACTCAAAATCTCACGATACATGGCCCCATTCATTCTTTCCTTTACACGGATCAGTCGTCCTGGTCCCTTTGCAGAAAAACAGCCCCAAAGCATGATGTTTCCAACCCCATGCTTCACAGTAGGTATGGTGTTCTTTGGATGCAACTCAGCATTCTTTGTCCTCCAAACATGACGAAGTTGAGTTTTTACCAAAAAGTTATATTTTGGTTTCATCTGACCATATGACATTCTCCCAATCCTCTTCTGGATCATCCAAATGCACTTCAGACGGGCCTGGACATGTACTGGCTTAAGCAGGGGGACACGTCTCGCACTGCAGGATTTGAGTCCCTGGCGGCGTAGTGTGTTACTGATGGTTGGCTTTGTTACTTTGGTCCCAGCTCTCAGCAGGTCATTCACTAGGTCCCCCCGTGTGGTTCTGGGATTTTTGCTCACCGTTCTTGTGATCATTTTGACCCACGGGGTGAGATCTTGCATGGAGCCCCAGATCGAGGGAGATTATCAGTGGTCTTGTATGTCTTCCATTTCCTAATAATTGCTCCCACAGTTGATTTCTTCAAACCAAGCTGCTTACCTGTTGCAGATTCAGTCTTCCCAGCCTGGTGCAGGTCTACAATTTTGTTTTTGGTGTCCTTTGACAGCTCTTTGGTCTTGGCCATTGTGAAGTTTGGAGTGTGACTGTTTGAGGTTGTGGACAGGTGTCTTTTATACTGATAACAAGTTCAAACAGGTGCCATTAATACAGGTAACGAGTGGAGGACAGAGGAGCCTCTTAAAGAAGAAGTTACAGGTCTGTGAGAGCCAGAAATCTTGCTTGTTTGTAGGTGACCAAATACTTATTTTCCACCATAATTTGCAAATAAATTCATTAAAAATCCTACAATGGGATTTTCTGGATCTTTTTTTCTCAATTTGTCTGTCATAGTTGACGTGTACCTATGATGAAAATTACAGGCCTCTCTCATCTTTTTAAGTGGGAGAACTTGCACAATTGGTGGCTGACTAAATAGTTTTTTGCCCCACTGTATAATACACACATTACCACTACTAGGAGGGATATATAATACACACATTACCACTACTAGGAGGGATATATAATACACACATTACCACTACTAATAATAGGGATATATAATACACACATTACCACTACTAGGGGGGATATATAATACACACATTACCACTACTAGGAGGGATATATAATACACACATTACCACTACTAATAATAGGGATATATAATACACACATTACCACTACTAGGGGGGATATATAATACACACATTACCACTACTAGGAGGGATATATAATACACACATTACCACTACTAATAATAGGGATATATAATACACACATTACCACTACTAGGGGGATATATAATACACACATTACCACTACTAGGAGGATATATAATACACACATTACCACTACTAGGAGGGATATATAATACACACATTACCACTACTAATAATAGGGATATATAATACACACATTACCACTACTAGGGGGGATATATAATACACACATTACCACTACTAGGAGGGATATATAATACACACATTACCACTACTAATAATAGGGATATATAATACACACATTACCACTACTAGGGGGGATATATAATACACACATTACCACTACTAGGAGGGATATATAATACACACACTACCACTACTAGGAGGGTTATATAATACACACATTACCACTACTAATAATAGGGATATATAATACACACATTACCACTACTAATAATAGGGATATATAATACACACATTACCACTACTGGGAGGGATATATAATACACACATTACCACTACTAGGGGGGATATATAATACACACATTACCACTACTAGGGAGGATATATAATACACACATTACCACTACTAATAATAGGGATATATAATACACACAATACCACTACTAGGGGGGATATATAATACACACATTACCACTACTAGGAGGGATATATAATACACACATTACCACTACTAGGGAGGATTTATAATACACACGTTACCACTACTAATAATAGGGATATATAATACACACATTACCACTACTAATAATAGGGATATATAATACACACATTACCACTACTAGGGGGGATATATAATACACACATTACCACTACTAGGAGGGATATATAATACACACATTACCACTACTAATAATAGGGATATATAATACACACATTACCACTACTAATAATAGGGATATATAATACACACATTACCACTACTAGGGGGGATATATAATACACACATTACAACTACTAATAATAGGGATATATAATACACACATTACCACTACTAGGAGGGATATATAATACACACATTACCACTACTAGGAGGGATATATAATACACACATTACCACTACTAATAATAGGGATATATAATACACACATTACCACTACTAGGAGGGATATATAATACACACATTACCACTACTAGGAGGGATATATAATACACACATTACCACTACTAATAATAGGGATATATAATACACACATTACCACTACTAGGAAGGATATATAATACACACATTACCACTACTAGGGGGGATATATAATACACACATTACCACTACTAATAATAGGGATATATAATTCACACATTACCACTACTAATAATAGGGAGATATAATACACACATTACCACTACTAGGAGGGATATATAATACACACATTACCACTACTAATAATAGGGATATATAATACACACATTACCACTACTAGGAGGGATATATAATACACACATTACCACTACTAGGAGGGATATATAATACACATATTACCACTACTAGGAGGGATATATAATACACACATTACCACTACTAGGAGGGATATATAATACACACATTACCACTACTAGGAGGGATATATAATACACACATTACCACTACTAGGGGGGATATATAACACACACATTACCACTACTGGGAGGGATATATAATACACACATTACCACTACTAGGAGGGATATATAATACACACATTACCACTACTAGGAGGGATATATAATACACACATTACCACTACTAGGAGGGATATATAATACACACATTACCACTACTAGGGGGGATATATAATACACACATTACCACTACTAATAATAGGGATATATAATACACACATTACCACTTCTAGGAGTGATATATAATACACACATTACCACTACTAATAATAGGGATATATAATACACACATTACCACTACTAGGAGGGATATATAATACACACATTACCACTACTAATAACAGGGATATATAATACACACATTACCACTACTAATAATAGGGATATATAATACACACATTACCACTACTAGGAGGGATATATAATACACACATTACCACTACTAGGAGGGATATATAATACACACATTACCACTACTAGGAGGCATATATAATACACACATTACCACTACTAATAATAGGGATATATAATACACACATTGCCACTACTAATAATAGGGATATATAATACACACATTACCACTACTAATAATAGGGATATGTAATACACACATTACCACTACTAGGAGGGATATATAATACACACATTGCCACTACTAATAATAGGGATATATAATACACACATTACCATTACTAATAATAGGGATATATAATACACACATTACCACTACTAGAAATAGGGATATATAAGTTGCCTTAATTTGGAAAGATGTTCGATATATTCCTTGTTTTCCTCTAGGATCCAGCTGTCTGGCTCTGTTTGAATGTTGCTCAATGGCCCCTTGTTCCTTGCATGGATTGGCTCTGGTCTTGGGGACTACACACAGCCTAGGAGACAGTGAAGGAGGCGTGTTTGCATCGGCCGAAAATTGATTGCATTCGATTTGGAACCGGATTGCTTCCCGCGCATGATCCAGGTGAGCTGTTTTAAGGCCACCGCGAAGTCTGCTCAAAACAAAAGTGACTAATTAAGCACGTGTAATTATTAGTAGGACTCTGTGTTTTCCCATGCAAAAGGCCTTCCAAATGAAAAAGAGTTATAAAATGTAAACTTTTATTTTATGTTCTATTTATGCTTAGCATCATTGAATCCGCCCAGATCGCCTGTCAGTCGCTGTTCAGCGTTTAAACGCCCCACAAACTCGCCGCTCGAATAGAGGGCTCGCGCCGCTCTGCGAATAGAAACCCCCGTTTCTTTGGATTACCTCCCGCGAGCCACACACACACACACACACACACACACACACACACACACACACACACACACACACACACACACACACACACACACACACACACACACACACACACACACACACACACACACACACAGCGCTCTACTATGGACCGCTCTGATTGGTTAACCAATCCTATCATTCACCACTGTGTGGGCGAGACTAACACGCTCTCCTGTCTACGGAGCTCAAGAGCAGCACTGTACGGATTCTGTACGTGAGCGCAAGGCGAGGCAGAGCGGAGAACGGTAGCGTCTCTTCTTCTTAGATACACAACGACTCATTCTCACAGCTATTGGCCTACGGAGCAGTTACCTCTAGTCTGCGCGCTACCCAATTCCCTGGATATCTTCTAGGCCACCCAAGGGGACTAAACCGAATAAAGGAGGAAAACGTTAGGGAAACGTGATTACCGGTCGGTACGCACGAGGAGCCTATATATATATATATACCGATCTCACAGCAACACGAGCGACTGACGAGGCTACCCCACCTGGATAACAAACCGCTTAACGTAGAACAGAGCTTTCGGTGGTGCTAGTAAAGAGAGAGAAAGAGGAGAGGAGGAGACAGGATGATTCTCAAGCATCACTTGGTTCTGACACTGTGCGCAGTCTACGTGATCCCGCTAAAAGGTAAGCCTGCTGGTTTGACCTTTTTCTGGGAAAGGGTTTCGCTGTTTGTATTGCTCAGCACATTTGCAATCAGAATTTTACACCCACAGTGTTACATTTAACATTTTCTTAGAAATCATATGTGACAATCTCAAATAGTGTTAAACGAGCACTTTTCAAAGTGTTGATAAACTAACAACCCAATAGTGTTGGGTCCCAAACACCATGGGGTGTTGCAAATTCTGACTTAAATTCAAACTTTATTAGAGCTGATGCTGTGTTAGTAGATTAACACCCGGGGGGTTGTTTTAACACTGTAGGGTGTAAAGCCTGATTTGCATATTTATTTCCCAGGGTGCCTTTCAGGTGAATTTGAGAAATAGCAGTACCACCCATGACTGTGTTTTCTAGTGACAGAGATATCATTGTTGCGTTCAAAGGTTTTCAGTCCTGTAGTCTACACCAAGCGAGTTCCTAAGTGAATATTTTATTTAAAAGAAAAATATATTGTTTATGACAATACATTACTTTTTATGACAATGCATTACATTTTATGACAATGTATTACTTTATTTTGACAATGCCATACTTCGACAGCCTAGTTTTTACCCCCACTGTTGTCTGAAACTCCTGGTTTGCAACATTATGCTGGCTTGCAAAGAGTTATATAATTCCTGTTGGAATCCAGCCACAGTTCGGATAGCAAGCAATTGGAACTTTTAAATTACCTGCAACTGTAGGTAGAATGATTGCCATGGTAGGGAAAACTGTAGGTAGAATGATTGCCATGGTAGGGAAAATGGAACTACCTAAACCATCTAAACTGGAATAACCATCTCAATGCTGTTTAGCATAAAGTGATTACATCGTTTACTGCTGTTTAGAGAACAGACATTCAGCAGTCATACTGATAATATCTAATACATTTATTATTGGGTACGATGGATGTTTTGCTGCTGAAATTGACAACATGACCATTCTAATGCATAGAGTGGAATATCCCTTGTTTTAAAAGCTTATTTGTGTGGACAGTATATGCTGGGAGCACCTTGCCCATGAAAAGGAGAGTGGAGAGACAGGTGGAGAGACAGGTGGAGAGAGAGAGAGAGAGAGAGAGAGAGAGAGAGAGAGAGAGACAGAGAGAGAGAGAGAGAGAGAGAGAGAGAGAGAGAGAGAGAGAGAGAGAGAGAGAGAGAGAGAGAGAGAGACAGAGAGAGAGAGAGAGAGAGAGAGAGAGAGAGAGAGAGAGAGAGAGAAACAGAGAGAGAGAGAGAGAGAGAGAGAGAGAGAGAGAGAGAGAGAGAGAGAGAGAGAGAGAGAGAGAGAGAGAGAGAGAGAGAGAGAGAGAGAGAGAGAGAGAGAGAGAGAGAGAGAGAGAGAGAGAGAGATTGATTTCTCTGAGGGCAGTCAGTGACCAACAACCGTCTCTCTCACACCCTGTTATGGTTACGTCCTTTCTCACTGCCTCAAATACACTAACATACAGGATGCCATGGTATGATCCTTTCATCTGTAGTCATTATTAAACACTAACATACAGGAAGCCATGGTATGATCCTTTCATCTATAGTCATTATTAAACACTAACATACAGGATGCCATGGTATGATCCTTTCATCTATAGTCATTATTAAACACTAACATACAGGATGCCATGGTATGATCCTTTCATCTGTAGTCATTATTAAACACTAACATACAGGAAGCCATGGTATGATCCTTTCATCTATAGTCATTATTAAACACTAACATACAGGAAGCCATGGTATGATCCTTTCATCTATAGTCATTATTAAACACTAACATACAGGATGCCATGGTATGATCCTTTCATCTATAGTCATTATTAAACACTAACATACAGGAAGCCATGGTATGATCCTGATAGTTTAACCCAATGTGGAAATAATGTATGCTACGTCCAAACTGTATGTGTGTGTGTGTGTGTGTGTGTGTGAAGGTCCCAGTGTGTAAGGGCTTGGCATTGAAGACACTGTTGATTGAACGCCTGTCACTGCCTCTATATCACTCTCTGTCTGTCAACACTGTGTGAGGGTGTTTGTGTGTGTGTTTGAGTGTGTGTCTGAGTGTCTGTATGTGTTTGCGTGTGTGTGTGTTCTTAAATAGTTAGCTCACTCCTCAGCACAACAGCAGTCAATGTGTAATTTCTGAATTCTTCACGTTGTCTCTCTCTCTCTCTCTCTCTCTCTCTCTCTCTCTCTCTCTCTCTCTCTCTCTCTCTCTCTCTCTCTCTCTCTCTCTCTCCCCCTCTCTCTCTCTCTCTCTGTATCTCTCTCTCTCTCTCTCTCTCTCTCTCAATTCAATTCAATTCAATTTAAGGGCTTTATTGGCATGGGAAACACATGTTAACATTGCCAAAGCATGTGAAGTAGATAATAAACAAAAGTGAAATAAACAATAAATATTAACAGTAAACATTACACTCAGGAGTTACAAAAGAATAAAGACATTTCAAATGTCATATTATGTATATATACAGTGTTGTAACGATGTGCAAATAGTTAAAGTACAAATGGGAAAATAAATAAACATAAATATGGGTTTTATTTACAATGGTGTTTGTTCTTCACTGGTTGCCCTTTTGTGGCAACAGGTCACAAATATTGCAGCTGTGATGGCACACTGTGGTTTTTCACACAGTAGATAAGGGAGTTTATCAAAATTGGGTTTGTTTTCGAAATTCTTTGTGGATCTCTGTAATCTGAGGGAAGTATGTGTCTCTAATATGGTCATACATTTGGCAGGAGGTTAGGAAGTGCAGCTTAGTTTCCACCTCATTTTGTGGGCAGTGTGCACATAATAATAATATGCCATTTAGCAGACGCTTTTATCCAAATTGACTTACAGTCATGTGTGCATACATTTTTACGTATGGGTGGTCCCGGGGATCGAACCCACTATCCTGGCGTTACAAGCGCCACGCTATACCAATTGAGCTACAGAGGACCACACATAGCCTGTCTTCTCTTGAGAGCCAGGTCTGCCTACGGTGGCCTTTCTCAATAGCAAGGCTATGCTCACTGAGTCTGTACATATTCAAAGCTTTCCTTAAGTTTGGGTCAGTCACAATGGTCAGGTATTATGCCACTGTCTACTCTCTGTTTAGGGCCAAATAGCATTCTAGTTTGCTCTGTTTTTTTGATAATTCTTTCCAATGTGTCAAATAATTCTCTTTTTGTTTTCTCATGATTTTGTTGGGTCTAATTGTGCTGCTTTCCTGGGGCTCTGTGGGGTCTGTTTGTGTTTGTGAACAGAGTCCCAGGACCAGCTTGCTTAGGGGACTCTTCTCCAGGTTCATCTCTCTGTAGGTGACGGCTTTGTTATGGAAGGTTTGGGAATCACTTCCTTTTAAGTGGTGATGTTACGTATTTTATACAGGATAATAATAGTTAATGTTTGAAATATTGTGAGCTGCATAAGGATTTGGAGGATGAGGACATTCCATGTATTTATTTATGTCACTGGTGGGTGCCAGAAGGTATGCGGGCCAAGATAGCTGGGGGGCCACTGGTGCTAATCTTAGAAGGAGTACGTGATGGAATATCCTGACTAGGGTGCAACATGATACCATATAGGGTGATACTATTCTGGTGAGGAGTGACACTCAATAATGATTGGCAACTGTTGGATAGAATTAGCTTGCAAACAAGTATATAAGCTAAGCGATTTCCTTTGTTCAGTGAGTTCAGATAACAGTGGGCCACCCACGTGCCGTTTGCTATGTGAACACGGTACCGCAATATTAAATACTTTGCATCAACTCTCCATGTAAGTGGTTTAAGTATCTTCTTGCATACTGCATTACTTGATGCCAGAGAACTCATCATTGGCTTTGAACGAACAGGATGCAGTTTACAGCCGAACTAACAGTTAAGCAGACTTTCATTTTGTTTTATTACGTCAAATTCTGCTTATCTGTGGTAAATCTGAGCTGTAACGAACGCTTAAAATTCAATATTTTTTTGAGGGGAATAGATGAGTGGTATTCAAGTACATAAACAGATGTAAGGAGAAATATCAAATGAGACAATGACATGGTGCTATGATTCTGAACAGGGTTTGTTCAGAATAATGAGTTTAAAAGACAACAACAGAAGAAGGAAAGCGGGTTTAACAAGACTGGGTCTTTTAATGTGTATGACTTTATAAAGATAGCGAGTAGTGAGGTTTGAGTCCTTTGGTGTTGAATCATCATAACGTGTGATAAAGAGGTTTGAGTCCTTTGGTGTTGAATCATCATAAAGTGTGATAAAGATGTTTGAGTCCTTTGGTGTTGAATCATCATAAAGTGTGATAAAGAGGTTTGAGTCCTTTGGTGTTGAATCATCATAAAGTGTGATAAATAGATTTGAGTCCTTTGGTGTTGAATCATCATAAAGTGTGATAAAGAGGTTTGAGTCCTTTGGTGTTGAATCATCATAAAGTGTGATAAAGAGGTTTGAGTCCTTTGGTGTTGAATCATCATAAAGTGTGATAAAGAGGTTTGAGTCCTTTGGCGTTGAATCATCATAAAGTGTGATAAAGAGGTTTGAGTCCTTTGGTGTTGAATCGTCATAAAGTGTGATAAAGAGGTTTGAGTCCTTTGGTGTTGAATCATCATAAAGTGTGATAAAGAGGTTTGAGTCCTTTGGTGTTGAATCATCATAAAGTGTGATAAAGAGGTTTGAGTCCTTTGGTGTTTAATCATCATAAAGTGTGATAAAGAGGTTTGAGTCCTTTGGTGTTGAATCATCATAAAGTGTGATAAAGAGGTTTGAGTCCTTTGGCGTTGAATCATCATAAAGTGTGATAAAGAGGTTTGAGTCCTTTGGTGTTGAATCATCATAAAGTGTGATAAAGAGGTTTGAGTCCTTTGGCGTTGAATCATCATAAAGTGTGATAAAGAGGTTTGAGTCCTTTGGCGTTGAATCATCATAAAGTGTGATAAAGAGGTTTGAGTCCTTTGGTGTTGAATCATCATAAAGTTTGATAAAGAGGTTTGAGTCCTTTGGCGTTGAATCATCATAAAGTGTGATAAAGAGGTTTGAGTCCTTTGGTGTTGAATCATCATAAAGTGTGATAAAGAGGTTTGAGTCCTTTGGTGTTGAATCATCATAAAGTGTGATAAAGAGGTTTGAGTCCTTTGGTGTTGAATCGTCATAAAGTGTGATAAAGAGGTTTGAGTCCTTTTGTGTTGAATCATCATAAAGTGTCATAAAGAGGTTTCAGTCCTTTGGAGTGTAAGAATCATCATGAAGTGCTAGTTTTGAGTAAAGTTTAGAGTCCTTTGTAAAAGCCCTATGAGAAAATTAGTCCTTTGTGAAATTACTCAAAACGGTCAGGAAAGAAGGAGAACAATAACTCATACGGCATAAAGAATCAGAGCAGATACAGTTGAAGTCGGAGGTTTACATACACCTTAGCCAAATACATTTTAACTCAGTTTTTCACAATTCCTGACATTTAATCCTAGTAAGAATTCCCTGTCGTAGGTCAGTTAGGATCACCACTTTATTTTAAAATGTCCGAATAATAGTAGAGAGAATGATTTATTTCAGTTTTTATTTCTTTCATCACATTCCCAGTGGGTCAGAAGTTTACATACACTCAATTAGTATTTGGAAGCATTGCCATTCAATTGTTTAACATTGGTCAAACGTTTCGGGTAGCCTTCCACAAGCTTCCCACAATAAGTTGGGTGAATTTTGGCCCATTCCTCCTGACAGAGCTGGTGTAACTGAGTCAGGTTTGTAGGCCTCCTTGCTCGCACATGCTTTTTAAGTTCTGCCCACAAATGTTCTATAGGATTGAGGTCAGAGCTTTGTGATGGCCACTCCAATACCTTGACTTTGTTGTCCTTAAGCCATTTTGCCACAACTTTGGAAGTATGATTGGGTTCACTGTCCGTTTGGAAGACCCATTTACGACCAAGCTTTAACTTCCTGACTGATGTCTTGAGATGTTGCTTCAATATATCCACATACATTTCCTTCCTCATGATGCCATTTATTTTGTGAAGTGCATCAGTGCACTTTGTCCCCATGTGCAGTTGAAAACCGTAGTCTGGCTTTTTTATGGCAGTTTTGGAGCAGTGGCTTCTTCCTTGCTGAGCGGCCTTTCAGGTTATGTCGATATAGGACTTGTTTTACTGTGGATATAGATACCTTTGTACCTGTTTCCTCCAGCATCTTCACAAGGTCCTTTGCTGTTGTTCTGGGGTTGATTTGCACTTTTTGCACCAAAGTACGTTAATCTCTAGGAGACAGAACGCGTCTCCTTCCTGAGCGGTATGACATCTGCGTGGTCCCATGGTGTTTATACTTGCGTACTATTGTTTGTACAGATTAACATGGTACCTTCAGGCGTTTGGAAATTGCCCAAGGATGAACCAGACTTGTGGAGGTCTACAATCTTTTTTCTGAGGTCTTGGCTGATTTATTTTGATTTTCCCTTGATGTCAAGCAAAGAGGCACTGAGTTTGAAGGTAGTCCTTGAAATACATCCACAGGTACACCTCCAATTGACTCAACTGCTGTCAATTAGTCTATCAGAAGCTTCTAAAGCCATGACATAATTTTCTGGAATTTTCCAAGCTGTTTAAAGACACAGTCAACTTAGTGTATGTAAACTTCTGACCCACTGGAATTGTGATACAGTGAATTATAAGTGAAATAATCTGTCTGTAAACAATTGTTGGAAAAACACGACTTGCCAAAACTATAGATTGTTAACAAGAAATGTGTGGAGTGGTTGAAAAACAAGTTTTAATGACTCCAACCTAAGTGTATGTAAACTTCCGACTTCAACTGTATGAACTGGTTGTCTTAGAAGATCAAAATCTTGATTGGCTTACACATGTCTCAGATCAGTTTAACAATATCTATCTTGAGTTCAACTTGACTCAGCTGATAACGAAACTCACGCGGATTAATGTAAAAAACCTAGCAAACTCCTCATTGATTGACCTTATCCTGACTAACCGTCCCCTTAAGTATTTGTCTAGTGGTGTTTTTTCAAATGATATCAGCGACCACTGCCCTATTTCTTGCATTAGAGATACCAACTTGAAAATCTCTGACCCTCGTATAATTGTGAAGAGAAATGTTAAGAAATTCTCATCCCAGGCGTTCCTTCATGATCTATAATATTCAGTCCCAGGCGTTCCTTCATGATCTATATTATTCAGTCCTGTTGTCTACTAGCTAGACCCTGTTTTGGAGCTTGAATTATTCTCATCCATTTTTACCTCTCTGGCTGATAAACATGCCCCTTTCAAGTGACTCAGATTACAAAACCCAAACTAATCCATGGCACTCTCCTGTACTCTCAGAACTCCTCTTGTTAAGAAATCAAGCCTGGGCCAAGGCTAGACGAACTGGCTCGTTAGTTGTTTGGCAGCTATTTAGTAAATTGAGAAATAGGTCCACTGCCTCGGTTAAACAGGCCAAATCAAACTGCTTCCTTAGTGCTACGACAGACTCTGTTAGTGATCCCTCAAAATTCTGGAAAACCGTTAATTCACTGATGCGGTGTAATTCCTCTACTTCAGCCTCCAGTTGACTGTTCTTCCCACATACAGCCTCCGGCTGACTGTTCTTCCCACATACAGCCTCCAGTTGACTGTTCTTCATACAGCCTCCAGTTGACTGTTCTTCCCACATACAGCCTCCAGTTGACTGTTCTTCCCACATACAGCCTCCAGTTGACTGTTCTTCCCACATACAGCCTCCTGTTGACTGTTCTTCATACAGCCTCCAGTTGACTGTTCTTCATACAGCCTCCAGTTGACTGTTCTTCCCACATACAGCCTCCTGTTGACTGTTCTTCCCACATACAGCCTCCGGCT
>NW_025535915.1:10000-27500 GCF_020615455.1 Coregonus clupeaformis | reverse complement strand
TGTATTGTCTATCAGTGTTGCTTCCTAAGTGGACAGTTTGATTTCACAGGAGTGTGATTGACTTGTAGTTACATTGTGTTGTTTAAGTTTTCCCTTATTTTTTTGAGCAGTGTACATAGTTATACCTAGTCATACACAGTCATACACAGTCATACACACACCCTCCCCCCATCATTACACACACCTGCTCTCCCTCATTACACACACCTGGTCCCCATGATTAGACACACCTGGTCCCCATGATTAGACACACCTGGTCCCCATGATTAGACACACCTGGTCCCCATGATTAGACACACCTGGTCCCCATGATTAGACACACCTGGTCCCTATGATTAGACACACCTGGTCCCCATGATTAGACACACATGGTCCCCATGATTAGACACACCTGGTCCCCATGATTACACACACCTGGTCCCCATGATTAGACACACCTGGTCCCCATGATTAGACACACCTGGTCCCCATGATTAGACACACCTGGTCCCCATGATTAGACACATCTGGTCCCCATGATTAGACACACCTGGTCCCCATAATTAGACACATCTGGTCCCCATGATTAGACACATCTGGTCCCCATGATTAGACACATCTGGTCCCCATGATTAGACACATCTGGTCCCCATGATTAGACACACCTGGTCCCCATAATTAGACACATCTGGTCCCCATGATTAGACACATCTGGTCCCCATGATTAGACACACCTGGTCCCCATGATTAGACACACCTGGTCCCCATGATTAGACACATCTGGTCATCATTATGTCCTTGATTACTCCCCCATTATTTATCCCTCAGTCACTAGCTAGTTGTTTTCTCTCACACTATGTACACTTCTCATGTTAGGGCTGGGCGATATATTGAATTCATTCAAATGTATGTTTTGCGTGGTATTCCAAAGACCTGTATTTCAAGAATCAAGGTTTTTGTTATTTTTTGTTTTTATGAGCGTTTATGGCTCTTATTTACTTGTTCTCATGTTGTCTTTTTGGTCTCATCTCCTTCGCTCCTTCTGTGCTGTGTGCACACACAGACACAGCCCCTCCCCCTGCCACTCACAACAACAAAGATGAGAGATCACTTCTTCCTCTCTGACAAGCGGTTTTGCATTTAGTAAGCTGCTTGTTGGTAAGCAAATGCTGTTGCTAGCTGTCTCAATTTACTGCTGGTTTCTACAGCACCAACTTGTGAGTTGGTCATCTCCCGCTCGTATCCTGGATCCTCCTCTTTCTCTCCGTTGGCCGTGCTGGTGTGTGACTCAAGTGTGTGTTGCTTGTGTGTTTGCCATTTCATTGGCTGTGCTTTTTTCGGGAGGCTGGGTGAAGGCTGAATTTGCGAACCCACTGTAGCTCATAGCAAACCTTTAGTAAATTCCTGTCAAGAAGAGATACACGGAAGCACAGCTAGCCTAGCTAGCCTGTAGTTTAAAATGGAGGACGCTAACAAACATTTTCAATGCTGCAGGAGCTGAATTTATGCTCTATTCTGGGACAATGTGGACCGTCCAGACTTTCAATGTAGCAACTGTTTGCTGGCAAAGGACTACAGGGGCGAAGTGGATACTCTTAGCAAACAAGTAGTGAACTTACACAAGGTACTGGGGAATCCACACCCGCCAACTTTCTCTTCTATTCCAGTAGCTGGAGGCTGCTCTGGCCTGGTGGGAGCGTCGCTGCCGTGTCGTCTCACCACAGTCGACTGGCCAGTGCTCTGCAGGGATCCCTCCCCGAAGGGTCTCCCCCCTTCCCTGGGGAATGCCGTTAGTAGGATGCTTCTAGATTACTTAGTGGATGTTCCTAGTTTACCAACCAGCCATGGAGGCACGTCACTTGCCATGGAAGTCGAAATCAGCTGCCTTTGGCAATTGGGAAGCCTCCTTGGCGGTGGGAAGCCCGGACCGGATAAAGACTTTAAACAGCTTTCCCACCCTGGATCCAGAGGTTCCGGCGCATTCATCCCTGGGGCCTTCCACTTCGAGATCGGATCCGGATCCTGCACCTTAGTCCCCTGTTCTGTCTCCCTCTCCAGTGGCTTCTACGTTGAATGAGGCTTCGTTGGTTATGGGAGGCTCGAACCGGGTGGCTCAAGAGTTGCGATCGTGCGAGATTACACCTCTCGCAAGTCTTCGACGGGTTTCTTGAATCATATGAGGCATAGGAATAGGCAGATTTCCTCTCCCATCTCGCCGGCTGTTGATTTAGGAAGCTCTATGGTAAGAAACGTCTCAGTTCCTGGAGCAAAAACCCTGGGCTAACCCGGGGCTCGATTAGAGGAGATTACTAGGCTGCTTGCCACCGTTCTACATAAGCACACAGAGATTGATGCTGTTGTAGTCTATGTGGGATTTAATGACATTAGGAATGGTAGTTCGGAATGGCTGAAACAGGATTTTGAAGAACTGATTGGGACTCTGCTGGACACCAAAAAACGTGATATAATTTCTATCCCTGTGCCCTCGCTGGGTAGAGGTAGTGAACGTTTTAGCACTTCACAACTGGCTATGTGACTACTGCAGCTCCTTGGGTGTAACTTTTGTAGACAGCTTTGACACCTTTTGGAAGAAGAGGATGCTTTTATAAGGAGGATGGGATCCACCCTAATCATTTGGGTGCCTGGATCCTATCCAAACAATACAAGGCAGCGCTGAGGCATGTCCAGCTTCAAGCCACACCCGGCACACCCACCGAACGGAGCAAACGTATCTCAAAGTATAATGTTTTGGGAAAACCGTTCCACAAACGTTCAAGCGAACTGAACGCACCCCTGGTGTGGTGCCTAGTTGGAACAAAATCCTGAAGTACCTGCAGCACTCCAGGAACAGGGTTGCCTACCCCTGCTATAGGGTCCTGTGGCACTCCAGGAACAGGGTTAACTACCCCTGCTATAGGGTCCTGTGGCACTCCAGGAACAGGGTTAACTACCCCTGCTATAGGGTCCTGTGGCACTCCAGGAACAGGGTTAACTACCCCTGCTATAGGGTCCTGTGGCACTCCAGGAACAGGGTTGCCTACCGCTGCTCTAGGGTCATGTGGTGAAATGACTGCTGTGCAAGGTATTGGGCAACCCATTTCTTCCAGGGCCCATATTCTGTGTCTCAGAGTAGGGATAGTGATCTAGGATAACCTCCCAATTGTCAAAGCTACTAAGGATGGTAGCTGACTCTATAGCCACTCCTATCTGTCAGATCTTTAATCTGAGCCTAGAGGAAAGTATTTTTCCTCAGGCCTGGAGGGAAGCCAAAGTAATTCCGCTACCCAAGAGTGGTAAAGTGGCCTTCACTGGTTCTAACAGCAGACCTATCAGCTTGCTTCCAGCTCTTAGAAAACTGTTGGTAAAAATGGTGTTTGACCAAATACAATGCTATTTTTCTGTAAGCAAATTAACAACAGACTTTCAGCATGCTTATAGAGAAGGGCACTCAACATGACTGATGATTGGTTGAAAGAAATTGTTAATACGATTATTGTGGGAGTTGTTCTGTTAGATTTCAGTGCAGCCTTTGATATTATTGACCATAACCTGTTGTTGAAAATACGAATGTGTTATTGCTTTTCAACGTAGGCCATATCATGGATTCAGAGCTATCTATCTAATATAACTCAAAGTGTTTTCTTTAATGGAAGCTTCTCTAATGTCAAACATATAAAGTGTGGTGTACTGCAGGGCAGCTCTCTAGGCCCAATACTCTTTTCTATGTTTACCAATGACCTGCCACTGGCATTAAACAAAGCATGTGTGCCCATGTATGCGATATATATGATGTTTCATCCATATACACTTCAGCATCCACAGCTAATGAAGTCACTGAAACCCTTAACAAAGAGTTGCAGTCTGTTTTGGAATGGGGTGACCAGTAATAAACTGGTCCTGAACATCTCTAAAACTAAGAGCATTGTATTTGGTACAAATCATTCCCTAAGTTCTAGACCTCAGCTGAATATGGTAATGAATGGTGTGGCTGTTGACCAAGTTGAGGAGACTAAATTACTTGGCGTTACCTTAGATTGTAAACTGTCATGGTCAGAACATATAGATTCAATGGTTGTAAAGATGGGGAGAGGTCTGTCTGTAATAAAGAGATGCTCTGCTTTTTTGACACCACACTCCACAAAGCAAGTCCTGCAGTCTCTAGTTTTGTCTAATGTTGATTATTGTCCAGTCATGTGGTCCAGTGCTGCAAGGAAAGACCTAGTTAAGCTGCAGCTGGCCCAGAACAGAGCGGCACGTCTTGCTCTTCATTGTAATCAGAGGGCTGATATAAATACTATGCATGCCAGTCTCTCTTGGCTAAGAGTTGAGGAGAGACTGACTGCATCACTTCTTTTTATAAGAAACATTGTGTTGAAAATTCCTAAGTGTTTGCATAGTCAACTTACACAGAGCTCTGACACACACACTTACCCCACCAGACATGCCACCAGGGGTCTTTTCACAGTCCCCAGGTCCACAACAAATTCAAGAAAGCGTCCAGTATTATATAGAGCCATTATTGCATGGAACTCCGTTCCATCTCATACTGCTCAAATAAACAGCAAACCTGGTTTCAAAAAACAGATAAAACAACACCTCACGGCACAACGCCTCTCCCCTATTTGACCTAGATAGTTTGAGTGTATGTATTGATATGTAGGCTACGTGTGCCTTTAGAAAAAATGTATGTAGTTCTGTCATTGAGCTGTTCTAAAACAATTAATGTTCTGTATTATATCATGTTTCATGTTTTGTGTGGACCCCAGGAAGAGTAGCTGCTGCTTTTGCAACAGCTAATGGGGATCCTAATAAAATACCAAATACCAATCCTTGGTGGAAACCTGCTGCAGAGAGCTCAGGACCTCAGAATGGGGCGAAGGTTCACCTTCCAACATGACAATGACCCTAGGCACACAGCGAAGACAATGCAGGAGTGGCTTTGGGACAAGTCTCTGAATGTCCTTGAGTGGCCCAGCCAGAGCCCGGACTTCTCTGGAGAGACCTGAAAATAGATGTGCTGCAACGCTCCCCATCCAACCTGACAGAGCTTGAGAGGATCTGCAGATCTGCCAAAGGTGCTTCAACAAAGTCTTTTTTTTTTACCTTTATTTAAGAGCTCATTGTACTAAACTGCACAAACCGAAAGAAAAGGTCCAGGTATTAGACATAGTTTATTTTTCATTTTATTTAACCTTTATTGAACCAGGTAAGTCAGTTGAGAACAAGTTCTAATTTACAACTGCGACCTGGCCAAGATAAAGCAACGCAGGGTGGTAAAAACAACAACAACACAGAGTTACATATGGAATAAACAACACGTACAGTCAATAACACAATAGAAAATCTATATACAGTGTGTGCAAATGTAGTAAGTTATGGAGGTAAGGCAATAAATAGGCCATAGTGCAAAATAATTACAATTATAATTTAGTATTAACACTGGAGTGATAGATGTGCAGAAGATGATGTGCAAATAGAGATACTGGGGTGCAAATGAGCAAAATAAATAACAATGTAAATAACAATATGGGGATGAGGTAGTTGGGTGGGCTAATTACAAATGGGCTGTGTACAGGTGCAGTGATCGGTAAGCTGCTCTGACAACTGATGCTTAAAGATAGTGAGGGAGATAAGTGTCTCCAGCTTCAGAGATTTTTGCAGTTCGTTCCAGTCATTTGCAGCAGAGAACTGGAAGGAATGGCGACCAAAGGAGGTGTTGGCTTTGGGGATGACCAGTGAGATATACCTGCTGGCACGCATACTACGGGTGGGTGTTGTGTCAGGGTTGAGTGTAGAGGAAACGTGGAATCACACGCAGGACACAGAGATTCAAAAACAGATGTCTTTAGTGAAGTCCGTAGTACAAGCCAACACGGCAACAGGCCACAGGCGAAACATACGCACACCGGACTGTCCAAAGTAAGTACGCACAACGTGCAGGACTCTCTTAAACAAAACGAATACAGAGAGCACAAAACAGAGGACCAACAACAACACGTGACATCGAACAATTACACACAACACTTGACCAAACACAAGAGAACTAAATAGGGTGCCTAATGAACACTTAACAATAAACAGGTGTAACAAACAGACAAAACCAATCAAACATGAAACATCGAACGGTGGCAGCTAGTACTCCGGAGACGACGACCGCCGAAGCCTGCCCGAACAAGGAGAAGGAGCCGCCTCGGCCGAAACCGTGACAGTACCCCCCCCTTGACGCGCCGCTCCAGCCGTGCGCCGCCCCCGGCCTCGGGGACGACCAGGAGGACGCGGAGCAGGGCGCATAGGATGACCACGATGGAACTCGGTCAGAAGAGACGGGTCTAGGATGTCCCTCCTCGGCACCCAGCACCGCTCCTCCGGGCCGTACCCTCCCACTCCACGAGATATTGGAGACCCCCATCCGGCGTCTCGAATCTAGGATGGCCCGAACAGTGTACGCCGGAGCCCCCTCGATGTCCAACGGGGGCGGAGGAGTCTCTTCTATCTCAAAGTCCTGGAGTGGACCAGCTACCACCGGCCTGAGGAGAGACACATGGAACGAGGGGTTAATATTTCTGTAATCAATGGGCAGTTGTAACCTATAACACACCTCGTTCAATCTCCTCAGGACTTTAAAAGGCCCCACAAACCGCCGACCCAGCTTCCGGCAGGGCAGGCGGAGGGGCAGGTTTCTGGTTGAGAGCCAGACTCGATCTCCAGGTGCGTACACTGGCCCCTCACTGCGGTGGAGGTCGGCGCTCATCTTCTGTCGATGGATGGCTCGCTGCAGATGGACGTGTGCAGCGTTCCACGTCTCCTCCGAGCGCCGCACCCACTCATCCACCGCAGGGGCCTCGATCTGGCTCTCATGCCAAGGTGCCAGAACCGGCTGGTACCCTAACACACACTGGAAAGGGGTTAGTTTAGTGGAGGAGTGGCGGAGAGAGTTCTGTGCCATCTCGGCCCAGGGCACATATCTTGCCCACTCCTCCGGCCGGCCCTGGCAATATGACCTCAGAAACCTACCCACATCCTGGTTGACACGTTCGACCTGCCCATTACTCTCCGGGTGGTAACCCGAGGTAAGGCTCACCGAAACCCCCAACCGTTCCATAAACGCTCTCCAGACTCTGGAGGTAAACTGGGGGCCTCGATCAGACACTATATCCTCGGGTACCCCGTAATGCCGGAAGACGTGAGTAAATAGAGCCTCAGCGGTCTGTAGGGCAGTAGGAAGACCCGGCATGGGAAGGAGACGACAGGCCTTCGAGAACCGATCCACAACGACCAGGATGGTGGTATTCCCCTGTGAGGAGGGAAGGTCGGTAACAAAATCCACCGAGAGGTGAGACCAGGGTCGTTGTGGAACGGGCAGGGGTTGTAACTTACCCCTGGGCAAGTGTCTGGGCGCCTTACACTGGGCACACACTGAGCAGGAGGAGACATAAATCCTCACATCCCTGGCTAATGTTGGCCACCAGTACTTTGTACTAAGGCAGTGCACCGTCCGGCCAATACCTGGATGTCCAGAGGAGGGTGACGTGTGAGCCCAAAAAATAAGCCGATCCCGGACCTCGAGCGGGACGTACGTCCGACCCACCGGACACTGTGGAGGGCTAGGGTCGGTGCGTAATGCCCGCTCGATCTCCGCATCGACCTCCCATACCACCGGTGCAACCAGACAAGACTTAGGTAGTATGGGAGTGGGCTGAACGCACCTCTCCTCTGTGTCATACCGCCAAGACAGGGCATCTGCCTTCCCGTTCTGGGACCCAGGGATGTAAGTGATCTTAAACACGAACCGGGCTAGAAACATAGTCCACCGAGCCTGGCGAGGATTCAGTCTCCTAGCTGCCCGAATGTATTCCAGGTTACGGTGGTCAGTCAGAATGAGAAAAGGGTGTTGAGCCCCCTTAAGCCAATGCCTCCACACCTTTAGGGCCTGTACCACGGCTAACAGCTCCCTGTCCCCTACGTCATAATTACGCTCCGCCGGACTGAGCTTTTTCGAATAAAAAGCACAGGGGCGGAGTTTAGGTGGTGTGCCGGACCGTTGTGAAAGAACAGCCCCGATACCGGCTTCAGACGCGTCCACCTCCACTTGGAATGGTAAAGTGGGATCCGGGTGCGCCAGCACTGGAGCCGAGGTAAACAGGTCCTTCAGTTTCCCAAAAGCCCTGTCCGCCTCAGCTGACCACCGCAAGCGCACTGGACCCCCTTCAGAAGGGACGTTATGGGAGCTGCCACCTGTCCAAAACCCCCGGATAAACCTCCGGTAGTAATTCGCAAAAACCCAAGAACTGCTGCACCTCTTTAACCGTGGTTGGGGTTTGCCAATTACGCACGGCTGACACACGGTCAACCTCCATCCTCACCCCCTGACGCAGACAACTGATAACCCAAAAAGGAGACCGACTCCTGGAAGAACAGACATTTCTCGGCTTTGACATACAGGTCATGCTCCAACAATCTCCTCAATACTCTGCGCACCAGGGCTACATGCTCGACCCGGGTAGAACTGTACACCAGAATATCGTCTATGTACACCACTTCTCCCTGCGCCTGCATGTCCCGGAAAATCTCATCTACAAAGGATTGGAAGACTGATGGAGCATTCATTAACCCGTATGGCATGACGAGATACTCGTAATGACCGGAGGTAGTACTAAATGCTGTCTTCCATTCATCGCCCTCTCTAATGCGCACCAAGTTATATGCGCTCCTGAGGTCCAATTTTGTGAAGAACCGTGCCCCGTGTAATGACTCCGTCATAGTCGCAATCAGTGGGAGTGGATAACTATATTTCACAGTCACCTGATTTAGACCGCTGGTAATCAATACACGGGCGCAAACCTCCATCCTTTTTCTTCACAAAAAGAAGCTCGAGGACGCGGGTGAAGTGGAGGGCCGTATGTATCCCTGTCTCAGAGACTCGGCAATGTATGTCTCCATTGCCCTCTTCTCCTCCTGTGACAACGGATACACATGGCTCCGCGGGAGCGCAGCTCCTGCCTGGAGGTCTATCGCACAATCCCCCTGTCTATGAGGCGGAAACCGTGCCGCTCTTGTCTTGCTAAACACGAGTGCCAAATCCTCATACTCAGGTGGAATGTGCAATGCGGGCATCTGGTTCGGACTCTCCACCGAGGTCGCCCCTACGGAAACACCCAGACATAGCCCCTCACACTGAGCAGACCACCCTTTAAGAGCCTTCTCTCGCCCACGAAATAGTAGGATCATGGGTAATCAACCAGGGAAGCCCCAGTACCACCGGATACGCAGGAGAGTCGATCAGATAGAGCTGAATCGTCTCCTCATGACCCCCCTGCGTCTCCATCCTAAGTGGCGCTGTGACCTCCCTAATCAACCCGGATCCTAACGGACGACTATCTAGGGCATGTACAGGGAAAGGATTATTAACCGGAAGGAGGGGAATCCCTAACTCTACACAGAATTTGCGATCTACAAAATTCCCAGCTGAATCTACTAGCGCCTTATGCTGGGAACGAGGTGCAACCTGTGGAAAACAAACAGGTATGGTTATGTGTACGACAGAAAGCTCTGGGTAAGTGGGGCGCCTACTCACCTGGGAGGACTCCCCAATGTGTGGTCTGCCGTCTCCTCCACCAGGGGACCCTCCCCAGCACCTAGCCGCGGTGTGCCCTCCACGGCCCCCCTCGGGCTCCTTCTTCTCCTTCCTCTAGCGCCAGCACCTCCGAGCTCCATCGGGCTCGGCTCGGAGGCGCTGGAGGGTGGAATGGGCGACCCCCACCTGGGACGTCCGCGGGTAGCGAGCAGGGTGTCCAGCCGAATGGCCATGTCAACCAACTGGTCAAATGAAAGTGTAGTATCCCTGCACGCCAACTCTCTGCGGACGTCCTCCCGGAGGCTGCAGCGGAAGTGGTCTATGAGTGCCCGCTCATTCCACCCTGCATCTGCCGCTAGAGTCCGGAACTCCAGTGCAAACTCCTGAGCGCTCCTCATCCCCTGCCGGAGGTAGAATAGACGCTCTCCCGCCGCCTTCCCCTCTGGTGGATGGTCGAACACTGCACGGAAGCGGCGGGAGAACTCCGCATAGGTGATAGTAGCGACGTCTATTCTCCTCCATTCGGCGTTGGCCCACTCCAACGCCTTGCCGGTGAGACAGGAGATGAGGGCGGAAACGCTCTCGTGTCCCGAGGGCGCCGGGTGTAAGGTGGCAAGGTAGAGTTCAACTTGTAACAGGAACCCCTGACACCCGGCAGTGGTGCCGTCGTACGCCCTCGGGAGCGAGAGCCGAATCCCACTGGTTTCCGGTAGTTGGACGGGCGGGCTGACCTATGGTGATGGTGCGGTAGGTGGGGGTGTGGGTACCCCGCTGGTCTCCCATCGATGGAGGGTGTTCATCACTCGGTCCAGGGCGTGCCCGATTTGGTTGATTCTATCCTCCTGACCACGAAGGCGCTCCTCCATGATCTCGGTGGGTGCGGGTGCTCCTGCTGATTCCATATAGATGGTGTGTAATTCTGTCAGGGTTGAGTGTAGAGGAAACGTGGAATCACACGCAGGACACAGAGATTCAAAAACAGATGTCTTTAGTGAAGTCCGTAGTACAAGCCAACACGGCAACAGGCCACAGGCAAAACATACGCACACCGGACTGTCCAAAGTAAGTGCGCACAACGTGTAGGACTCTCTTAAACAAAACGAATACAGAGAGCACAAAACAGAGGACCAACAACAACACGTGACATCGAACAATTACACACAACACCTGACCAAACACAAGAGAACTAAATAGGGTGCCTAATGAACACTTAACAATAAACAGGTGTAACAAACAGACAAAACCAATCAAACATGAAACATCGAACGGTGGCAGCTAGTACTCCGGAGACGACGACCGCCGAAGCCTGCCCGAACAAGGAGAAGGAGCCGCCTCGGCCGAAACCGTGACATGTTGCTATGGTGACCAATGAGCTAAGATAAGGCGGGGATTGCCTAGAAGTGATTTATAGATGACCTGGAGCCAGTGGGTTTGGCGACGAATATGTAGTGAGGGCCAGCCAACGAGAGCGTACAGGTCACAATGGTGGGTAGTATATGGGGCATTGGTGACAAAACGGATGGCACTGTGATAGACTACATCCAATTTGCTGAGTAGAGTGTTGGAGGCTATTTTGTAAATGACATCGCCGAAGTCAAGGATCGGTAGGATAGTCAGTTTTACGAGGGCATGTTTAGCAGCCTGAGTGAAGGAGGCTTTGTTGCGAAATAGGAAGCCAATTCTAGATTTAACTTTGGATTGGAGATGCTTAATGTGAGTCTGGAAGGAGAGTTTACGGTCTAACCAGACACCTAGGTATTTGTAGTTGTCCACATATTCTAAGTCAGACCTGCCAAGAGTAGTGATTCTAGTCGGGCAGGCGGGTGCAAGCAACGTTCGATTGAAGAGCATGTATTTCGTTTTACTAGCATTTAAGAGCAGTTGGAGGCCACGGAAGGAGTGTGGTATGGCATTGAAGCTCGTTTGGAGGTTTGTTAACACAGTGTCCAATGAAGGGCCAGATGTATACAAAATGGTGTCGTCTGCATAGAGGTGGATCTGAGAGTCACCAGCAGCAAGAGCGACATCATTGATATACACAGAGAATAGAGTCGGCCCGAGAATTGAACCCTGTGGCACCCCCATAGAGACTGCCAGAGGTCCAGACAACAGGCCCTCCGATTTGACACATTTAACTCTATCTGAGAAGTAGTTGGTGAACCAGGCGAGGCAGTCATTTGAGAAACCAAGGCTAATTAGTCTGCCAATAAGAATGTGGGGATTGACAGAGTCAAAAGCCTTGGCCAGGTCAATGAAGACGGCTGCACAGTACTGTCTTTTATCAATCGCGGTGATTATATCGTTTAGGACCTTGAGCGTGGCTGAGGTACACCCATGACCAGCTCAGAAACCAGATTGCATAGCGGAGAAGGTAAGGTGGGATTCGAAATGGTCGGTGATCTGTTTGTTAACTTGGCTTTCAAATACTTTCGAAAGGCAGGGCAGGATGGATATAGGTCTGTAACAGTTTGGATCTAGAATGTCACCCCCTTTGAAGATGGGGATGACCGCGGCAGCTTTCCAATCTCTGGGGATCTCAGACGATACGAAAGAGAGGTTGAACAGGCTGGTAATAGGGGTTGTGACATTTTCAGTGGCTAATTTTTGAAAGAAAGGGTCCAGATTGTCTAGCCCAGCCAGGGGGGGGGGGGGGCATGGGCAAGTTGCAGCGGAGGGTGCAGAGCTGGTAGCCGGGGTAGTGGTAGTCAGGTGGAAAGCATGGCCAGCCGTAGCAAAATGCTTGTTGAAATTCTTGATTATTGTATATTTATCGGTGGTTATAGTGTTTCCTAGCCTCAGTGCAGTGGGCAGCTGGGAGGAGGTGCTCTTATTCTCCATGGACTTTACAGTGTCCCAAAACTTTTTGAAGTTAGTGCTACAGAATGCAAATTTCTGTTTGAAAAAGTTAGCCTTTGCTTTCCTAACTGATTGTGTATATTGGTTCCTGACTTCCCTGAAAAGTTGCATATCGCGGGGACTGTTCGATGCTAATGCAGTACGCCACAGGATGTTTTTGTGCTGGTCAAGGGCAGTCAAGTCTGGGATGAAACAGGGGCTATATCTGTTCTTAGTTCTGACTTTTTTGAATGGGGCATGCTTATTTAAAATGGAGAGGAAAGCACTTTTAAAGAACAACCAGGCATCATCTACTGACAGAATGAGGTCAATATCCATCCAGGATACCCGGGCCAGGTCAATTAGAAAGGCCTGCTCGCTGAAGTGTTTTAGGGAGCGTTTGACAGTGATGAGGGGTGGTCATTTGACCGCGGACCCATTAAGGACGCAGGCAATGAGGCAGTGATCACTGAGATCCTGGTTGAAGACAGCGGAGGTGTATTTAGAGGGTAAATTAGTCAGGATGATATCTATGTGTGTTTCGTGCCGTGGGAGGAGGGGTTGGTTCATTGGCAGAGAGCAATGGCTAGCTAGTATGCTAACTATTCTAGCTAGCTAACTAACTGGCTGAATAAGTTGACAACGTACTCACTCAAACTGTCAAAACTAACCCAAAACTTTACACAACGTTAGACACGGACACGAATGATCTGTTTGGCGTGTTAACACACTGTTGGTGGTTTGTTGTAACCGAGTATTGGTGCTAAACCGTGTTATTGGAGGCTGGCATGCTAGTTGGCTATGGCGTCCTAGGATTCGGTGCCCTGGGTGGTTTTCACGGAAGAATACTGTACCAAGTTAGCTAGCTGAATAAACTAAGTTGGAGTCTGTTCCCAGAAAACATTGAACCGCTGTAGTTTACAACAATTATAATTTCTAAAGTGGAAGTTGGGAGAGTTATATTTGAGTGAAACGTAAGTGAGAGAGGCCCCGCTGTCTCGCTTTCCCAGATGTTTAGTTAATTTCATTCCAATCAGCCATTTTCTGTAGCCTGTCAACTATGCGTCTGTCTATCCCTGTTCTCTCCTCTCTGCACAGGCCATACAAACGCCTCACACCGCGTGGCTGCTGCCTCTCTAACCTGGTGGTCCCTGCACGCACAACCCACGTGGAGTTCCAGGTCTCCGGCAGCCTCTGGAACTGCCGTTCTACGGGCAACAAGGCAGAGTTAATCTCAGCCTATGCTACCCTCCAGTCCCTCGACTTCTTGGCGCTGACGGAAACATGGATTACCACAGAAAACACTGCTACTCCTACTGCTCTTTCCTCGTCTGATCATGTGTTCTCGCATACCCCGAGAGCATCTGGTCAGCGCGGCGGTGGCACAGGAATGCTCATCTCTCCCAAGTGGACATTCTCTCTTTTTCCCCTGACCCATCTGTCTATCTCCTCATTTGAATTCCATGCTGTCACAGTCACTAGCCCATTCAAGCGTAACATCCTTGTCATTTATCGCCCTCCAGGTTCCCTTGGAGAGTTCATCAATGAGCTTGACGCCTTGATAAGTTCCTTTCCTGAGGATGGCTCACCCCTCACAGTTCTGGGTGACTTTAACCTCCCTACGTCTGCCTTTGACTCATTTCTCTCTGCCTCCTTCTTTCCACTCCTTTCCTCTTTTGACCTCACCCTCTCACCGTCCCCCCTACTCACAAGGCAGGCAAAACGCTTGACCTCATATTTACTAGATGCTGTTGTTCTACTAATCTCACTGCAACTCCCCTCCAAGTCTCCGACCACTACTTTGTATCCTTTTCTCTCTCGCTCTCCTCCAACACTACTCACTCTGCCCCTACTCAGATGGTAATGCGCCGTCGCAACCTTCGCTCTCTCTCTCCCGCTACTCTATCCTCTTCCATCCTATCATCTCGTCCCTCTGCTAAATCCTTCTCCCTCCGATCTCTGCCTCCTCAACCCTCCTCTCCTCCCTTTCTGCATCTTTTGACTCTCTATGTCCCCTATCCTCCCGGCCGGCTCGGTCCTCCCTTCCTGCTCCGTGGCTTGACGACTCATTACGAGCTCACAGAAGAGGGCTCCGGGTAGCCGAGCAGAAATGGAGGAAAACTAGACTCCTTTCGGACATGTCATCTTTTCACTCCCTCCTCTCTACATTCTCTTCCTCTGTTTCCGCTGCTAAAGCCACTTTCTACCACTCTAAATTTCAAGCCTCTGCCTCTAACCCTAGGAAGCTCTTTGCCACCTTCTCCTCCCTGCTGAATCCTCCTCCTCCTCCCCCTCCCTCCTCCCTCTCTGTGGATGACTTCGTCAACCATTTTGAAAAGAAGGTTGACGACATCCGATCCTAATTTATTAAGTCAAATGACACCGCTGGTCCTGCTCACACAGCCCTACCCTATGCTTTGACTTCTTTCTCCCCTCTCTCTCCAGACCATTTCCGGAGACCTTATGCCTTACCTCACCTCGCTCATCAACACATCCTTGACCACTGGCCATGTCTCTTCCGTCTTCAAGACCCTCCTCAAAAAACCTACACTCGATCCCTCCGATGTCAACAACTACAGACCAGTATCCCTTCTTTATTTTCTCTCCAAAACTCTTGAGCGTGCCATCTCTAGCCAACTCTCCTGCTATCTCTCTCAGAATGACCTTCTTGATCCAAACCAGTCAGGTTTCAAGACTGGTCATTCAACTGAGACTGCTCTTCTCTGTGTCACGAAGGCTCTCCACACTGCTAAAGCTAATTCTCTCTATTCTGCTCTTATCCTTCTAGACCTATCCGCTGCCTTTGATACTGTGAACCATCAGATCCTCCTCTCCACCCTCTCCGAGTTAGGCATCTCCGGCGCTGCTCACTCTTGGATTGCGTCCTACTTGACAGGTCGCTTCTACCAGGTGGCATGGCGAGCATCTGTTTCCGCACCACGTGCTCTCACCACTGGTGTCCCCCAGGGCTCAGTTCTAGACCCTCTCCTATTTTCTCTATACACCAAGTCACTTGGCTCTGTCATATCCTCACATGGTCTCTCCTATCATTGCTACGCAGATGACACACAATTAATTTTCTCCTTTCCCCCTTCTGATAACCAGGTGGCGAATCGCATCTCTGCATGTCTGGCAGACATATCAGTGTGGATGTCGGATCACCACCTCAAGCTGACCCTCGGCAAGACGGAGCTGCTCTTCCTCCCGGGGAAGGACTGCCCGCTCCATGATCTCGCCATAACAGTTGACAACTCCATTGTGTCCTCCTCCCAGAGTGCAAAGAACCTTGGCGTGACCCTGGACAACACCCTGTCGTTCTTTGCTAACATCAAAGCGGTGACCCGATCCTGCAGGTTCATGCTCTACAACATTCGCAGAGTACGACCCTACCTTACACAGAAGCGGCACAGGTCCTAATCCAGGCACTTGTCAACTCCCGTCTGGATTACTGCAACTCGCTGTTGGCTGGGCTCCCTGCCTGTGCCAATAAACCCCTACAACTTATCCAGAACGCTGCAGCCCGTCTGGTGTTCAACCTTCCCAAGTTCTCTCACGTCACCCCGCTCCTCCGCACACTCCACTGGCTTCCAGTTGAGGCTCATATCTACTACAAGACCATGGTGCTTGCCTACGGAGCTGTGAGGGGAACGGCACCTCCTTACCTTCAGGCTCTGATAAGTCTCTACACCCAAACGAGGGCACTACGTTCATCCACCTCTGGCCTGCTAGCCCCCCTACCTCTACGGAAGCACAGTTCCCGCTCAGCCCAGTCAAAGCTATTCGCTGCTCTGGCACCCCAATGGTGGAACAAGCTCCCCCACGACGCCAGGACAGCGGAGTCACTGACCACCTTCCGGAGACACTTGAAACCCTACCTCTTTAAGGAATACCTGGAATAGTATAAAAGTAATCATTCTACCCCCCATTAAAAAAAAGAAAAAAAAGTGATTGTCCCACTGGCTATCATAAGTTGAATGCACCAATTTGTAAGTCTTCTGGATAAGAGCGTCTGCTAAATGATGTAAATGTAAATGTAAATGTATGAGGGTGCCCATGTTAACGGATTTAGGGTTGTACCTGGTAGGTTCCTTGATAATTTGTGTGAGATTGAGGGCATCTAGTTTAGATTGTAGGACTGCCAGGGTGTTAAGCATATCCCAGTTTAGGTCACCAAGCAGTACGAACTCTGAGGATAGATGGGTGGCAATCAATTCACATATGGTGTCCAGGGCACAGCTGGGGGCTGAGGGGCATCTGTAGCAAGCAGCAACAGTGAGAGACTTATTTCTGGAAAGGTGGAAAGGTATTCTCCCGAGTGGCGCACAATTAGCCAGCGTTGTCCAGGGTAGGGGAGGGAATGGCCGGCAGGGATGTAGCTCAGTTGGTAGAGCATGGCGTTTGCAACGCCAGGGTTGTGGGTTTGATTCCCACGGGGGGCCAGTATGAAAATGTATGCACTCACTTAACTGTAAGTCGCTCTGGATAAGAGCGTCTGCTAAATGACTAAAATGTAAATGTAATAAGAGGGAGTAGACCTACTGAAACATTGATAAGAGGTAGTAGGTCTACTGAAACATTGATAAGAGGTAGTAGGTCTACTGAAACATTGATAAGAGGTAGTAGGTCTACTGAAACATTGATAAGAAGGAGTAGATGTACTGAAACCATGAGTCTCCCGGTCGCGGCCGGCTGCGACAGAGCCTGGATTCGAACCAGGATCTCTAGTGGCACAGTTAGCACTGCGATGCAGTGCCTTAGACCACTGCGCCACTCTGGAGACTAGTAGGTATACAATGTTTCAGTAGACCTACTCCCTCTTATCAATGTTTCAGTTGACCTACTACCTCTTATCAATGTTTCAGTAGACCTACTACCTCTTATCAAGGTTTCAGTAGACCTACTACCTCTTATCAATGTTTCAGTAGACCTACTACCTCTTATCAATGTTTCAGTAGACCTACTACCTCTTATCACTGTTTCAGTAGACCTACTACCTCTTATCAATGTTTCAGTAGACCTACTCCCTCTGATCAATGTTTCAGTAGACCTACTCCCTCTGATCAATGTTTCAGTAGACCTACTCCCTCTGATCAATGTTTCAGTAGACCTACT
>NW_025535914.1:0-75976 GCF_020615455.1 Coregonus clupeaformis | reverse complement strand
ATAAATTCCTTAGACACCACATATTTCCCCCCTTCGAGACTAATTAAGTCTCGAAAACAAAAAGAATAGGATTATGACAAATAACAATTTCTCTCATTGAGTATCTTTAACAATAAACCAAAAACACATTTTTCTATGGAGTGTAAATACATTTCTATGAAATATGAACAAATCTTTATGGAGTGTGAGAGCGAAAAACCTGTCTGGCAGCTTTCTTTCCAAATATCCATCAATCAATCAAGACAGTAAAATTCTCTCACGGCCCCTCTGCCCCAGGCAACCACCTAAGTACTCCAGATCAATTCATAAATCTTTATCAATGCATTTTAAACTATGATGCAATTTGAATACACATAAAGCCTTAGCAAACAAAATACAATCAAAAATGTCCACATTCAGGCTGGACGACCCATCGGACCCTCCTGTGGATTCTCTCTATCCCTGCCTAGACCCAATATTCCTAAGCATCCACGAAATAAATAAAAACATCTGAGATCCCCAATGTACCCAATAACAACAAATATCATTCTACAAAAATTTATACAGAAAGAATATGACACAAATTATGCATACACATGCAAATATGTCTATATATCATTGCAGACACTGGAATGTAGTCCACTACACTTCATCTCCTCAGCAGTGTCGACTTCCAATGCAACGTCGATGATGGAATCTGAACCTTTCCACACCTTCCTTGTTCCACTTCCTCCAGTCCATTCATATTGTCCCTTCATATTGTCCATGTTTGAATATTTGAATCCCCTCTACACATTCCCCCATATGCTTCTGGAAGAAAAGAAAAGACCAAACAGTATCTTTTGCAAAACAACACATTCAAATTAAAACATCACTATCAACTAAAAATGATATATAAAATTATATATAAAATGAATCTCATACCATTTCCCCCCTTTGATTCATCACAAAATACTAAAATCACCATAATATTTAAAAACGTGAAAAAAATGATCGGATATTCAAAATTGATATCTATCCATCAATACTCCTTTGAGTCTTGACAGAAGGTTAAACCCTCTTATCGTTTCATTTGCAAAACCCTTCAAATTATAGGTAATATTATCTATGTTATCTTCCCAAATTTTACACCATACCATGGAAAAAGTCCCCACTTCTCTCCTAGACTTATCCTCCAATGGTAGCTTCCAGACTATGAAATTCCTCTCTGTCCCTTTTCACCCTATTTCCAAACCTAGACTCAGATTTATCAGTGTCCGGTGCTTCCCCTCTTTTAATGGTAAAAACCTCATATGGAAGCTTCAACGTCGACATGTAACAACATCCTTTCCATCCATAGGGTAAGAATATATTCTTTCTCACCACAAACCCCAGATGTTTCTAAAATTCCCAATAGCCACATTACAATGCAAAAGCTGATCTTTCACCATCAAAGTCCTGCTCTTCTTACTAAATGAAACATCAAAAGTTACATTATATTTCTCATTACTAACCTTATGTTCATGCTTACCCAAAGTCATCATATAATCATCACCATCTGATATTCCCCTAAACATCCTCTTTCCATCATATGTTTTATTTTAACAAAAACAGTTTTTAGCCCTCACTGGATTCACCTCCAATGCTTCATGAAGCGCTGTTAACTGATTTTCCTTCCCATCTAACAAATTCACATAGGGTAATTCATTTAACCAAGAACACTTAAACCTAGGCCTAAACAAATGCTTCGACAACGACATTATTGTATCTGTTAATGATTGTTGCTGATACAACAGCCATGATAAAGCATAAGATTGACACATACTTTATAGAGGTTGAGCTACCTTCTCTAAGATTCAACCCCATGTTCCTATTGCTGGAATTCTCAACAGACATGGACCCTCAAGATTCCTCACTGATCTTATAGTATGAATTAACTGCTGGAACCAAAGATTCCTACCTGCCCATCCATCTTTAATTTCCAAACAGAAGAATTAAATCCAAATGCCTTCCATTTAATAACTCTCTTCCCTAACAAACAGTATTGATCAGATATATCTTCTTGTCTTCCATCAAAATCAAACAACTCATCCTATACCTCCATGATAGTATTCTCCCCTAATCTTCCCTCTAACATTATTCAAAATAAGTTAGCAATCACTCATAACCCTCTTCCACTTCATATCGTTGTACAAAATATACTTCCTTTCACTAGGTGACACAGCTTCTACTTCTGGTCCTCATAACAACACTTCTTCTCCATAATTATCTCTCCACATGAGAGGAATATCACCTCTACACATTCCTTCTCTCACATCTACAAGGAAGATGAGCTGTACCACCCATCCTAACCCTAATGACAGTCTTTTCCTCTAAAATTGGTGCTGGAGCGATTGGCTCCCTTGTAATCAAATGTGATATATTTATAGCTTTAATAACTATCAATGTCGAAAGAGTTGAATTGCTTCTCACCGTTGCTATAATAGGCTGAAGTGTTAATGTCATTGTTGTTGATCCATCTATTTTCCCTAAAGCTTTGAACTCTTTACTTGTATTTCCATCTATCACCACTAGTGTCACTACATTAACTCTCAGTCCCAACTCTAATCCCTCACTTTCAAACTGTTGATGATAAAAAATACATTTATAATCACCTTGATCTTCCTGCTGGGAATCGTAAATATAGATACTGCAATCACCCTCAATCTTCATTCTTCTCTTATCATTCAACAACGCATACTTTCTCAATGCAACTGCTCCTAACAGATCTAAACTCCTGCCATATCTATCTTCCCACTGAACTCTAATTTTCCCTTACCACTGTTCTCTCTCGTGCACTTACATTGAAGCTGAGCTGACCGTCCTAGAGTTCCTTCAACCCTAGTTTTCTTAACTTTTTAGTCTGACTTTTCTTCTAACTTTTCAAAAACCATTTCACTGATTTATCCACAAATTCCTTTCCCACTAATTTGAGGATATGTGATCGGGAAGTCCCCACCTGCTTATGACTTCTTTACACACAGACTTGGCAAACAACTGAGTATCTTTTAGCTTAGTTTGAAATCTTATTCCCCTCTTGGTGTAGGAATGTAAACAAGAATAACAGTCACCCCCTATAAACATTACTTTTCAGACAGATTGTGCACCTTCCTATGATATAGTCAATCTGTTCAAGCAAATATTATTCCCAAAAACCCTACTCCTTTTTAATCTTTCTCCTAATCTCCCCCTTGCAACATTAGCTAACCCCTAGCTTCCTAAATCATCAGACCTAATAGGTCCAGAGGCGCTACTATCAACCCCTCATGGTTTCTCCCCAAAACAACAATTGATTCCTACTCTAAGGATTTTTTATTTTGTCTTCAAAACACCTGCTTTTGAAAGTCCTTCAATTTCTGGTTCAATCCCTTGGATTGCTTCATCTTTCAATGGATACTGATTCTTCCAAGGAGGTCTGGCTCCTAAAAATCTTCACTGAGATTTCCAATCCAGAATACTGTAGACAAATCCATCTCTGTCATCATTAACAATTGGTAAACCTTTTCCTTTGGCACTTCTACCAGACAGCCGTCTGGTGTACATCTGATTGTACAATTCAATTTCCACAATGCATCTCTTCCCAACAATGCAATAGGTGTATGTTCTGATACCAGTATGGGTATTGTAATTTTTTGATTTTTATAGCAGAGCTCAATTGGTTCCGTAAGAGGAATCAACTGTTTTACTCCTTCGAATCCGATTGTCCTAATTAGTTGATTTGACATAGTGAGATGTGTAACCTCTTCAGGCTGAACACAGATAAAAGCCTTTCCACTATCCACCATCACTTCCAATGGTCGGTTGTTTATTTTCACCTCAATTGTTGGATCTTTTTCCCCTAACTGGTGCTACCAGCTGACACCCCCCTTTCGGATCTTCTAGGCACCCCTAGAATCCTTGCTCCTGGCCCCTATAAGGGTTCACCTGTCCTCCAGATGATCTTCACTTGCTCCTGTATCTTCCTCTGAAATTCCCTCTAATGTTTCCTTCTGGCCCATTACACTCACAGGCAAAGTTGCCAACCTGTCCACAATCATAACACACTTCTCAAGATTGTTGGAAGTATGGCTTGAATCTTCCTCCTCTTCCTCTTTCTAAGTCTTCTTGTCCTCTTCCTCTCCAATTCTTTATCTTTCCAGAAACTGTCTATGGATATGAAACAACTGGTACCGCTATTGTGGCTGGTACAATTGCATTTGACCTTGTTCAGTTGAAGCTGTGGCAGTGATTGTTGATTTGGTGCACACTGATTCTTCATAACCAAAGCTTTTCTTCTCCTTCTTATTCTCCCCCAGTTGTATTTCATCAAGTTTTCTGAGAGTTTCTTGGTCCTGTTCTTTCTAGTTGTTGACATATCGGTATTCTTCAAAGGCTTATATTCTAAGTTCTGTCCTCAAAATATCATGTTGCATCATTTTCTTACTTGCCCTCTTTTCTTGGCCTCAATGTATACTTTTTCTCCAATTCTTGGGATCCTTTTCTCAGCAGTTTTTTCTTCTGTGTCTTCAGCTTCTTGAGTTGTTGTTCCAGTTCTCTTACTTCTTCTAAATTATTCCCCTTATCCAGGCATGATACGCATCAGTCTATATCTCTTTCTATTTCTTCTTTGCTAATCATTGTAGGATAAAATCCTCCTGAACATAAAGCACCTTTAATCTCCAAATCTTTATCGCTTTCTCCATCTTCACTTTCATCAGAGATCGAATCTCTAGTATCCTTCTTCTTCCTTCAACTTCCATCAGAGATCAAATCTCTAGTATCCTTCTTCTTTCCTCTCTTGCCAACTTCCTTCTGATCACAGAGTCATATCCACCCATGATCTCTTCTCAATCACCCTGATCATCATCATCATCTTCATCTTCAAGTTCCATCCTCCTGAACCTCACTCCACCCTTAGTTTCCAGACGTCTCATTTTCTTCTTAATTTTGGAGTTTGGATTCATCTTTATGGTCGTTTCTGCTTGTCCTCTCTCTATTATTCGTTCATCTTCAACTCTGATGCTATAATCACCCTCTTGAATGATCACTGGAAGCTGAGGATAGACATCCTTAAACTCTACTTCTTTCTCATAAGGTGGGGTTATTTTTGCTGAATCCGTATGTGAGAAAGGTGTCCTGACTTCTGTCATTAGTTTTTCTGTCACCTTCACTTCTCTATACCTTTGTTTATTTTATCGTTGGTATCTTTCATCAGTTTTTGTCCTTCATTTTCAAACAGCTTAAGAACACCCAGCTCTCTTTTTCTCTTTTCTTTACGTTGTTCCCTTTTTTTCCCCCTTCTTTTGATCTTCCTTATGAATTGACAGAAACACTTTCATTATGTTGAGGACGTCAGGGTTAAGAGTCCCTTCCACTGGCCATGGTTGTTCAATGTCAGGCCAACGTTTATTCCATTTTCCAAATAACCTTGCAATACCATTAACTAGAGGAATACTATTTTCTACTACATCAACAGGAGTAATTACTTTCATAGTTTTTATGTCATTTTCCCCCCTTGTAACAACTCTTTTATATTCCTTTATTGTAAATTATTTCATTATTTTAGACTATGTAGCTTATTGTTCCCTCTATTTTTTTTTTTATTTTTTTCTTCCCCAAATTAATTAATTAATCAATTAATTTATTCATCAATTTATTTATTTGTATCAATTTATTTTATTTTATTTTATTTTACCAAATTATTGATTAGTGGCAATCTTACCACATCCGATCAGGAAAAGTAAATGAAAGTAGTCAACTTCAGAGCAATCCAAAAAATAAAGACCTCTAATCCTGCAACACTACAGTACTCACAAACCCCATTGCTTAATAAGCACCCTATTACCTTAATTTTACAGAATATTGTCAGTACTCGATTTCCCCACTCAACTCTAATCAAACCCACTCATGCACAAAAACTCCAAAATACTAATCTTAATTACATCAATTGATCAGTCTGTTGCCAAGTCCTTGTTAAATTGTCATAACATCAAATATGCTAGGCACCCAAAATATCCTCTATGGGAAGGTACGTTTTGTGAATAGAACAGTACTAGCCTTGATTTGACTTGATCCGTTGCAGCACACTCTGTCGCATGGCGCAGTGGTCTAAGGCACTGCATCGCAGTGCTAACTGTGCCACTAGAGATCCTGGTTCGAATCCAGGCTCTGTCGCAGCCAGCCGCGACCGGGAGACTCATGGGCGGCGCACAATTGGCCCAGCGTCGTCCAGGGTAGGGGAGGGAATGGCCGGCAGGGATGTAGCTCAGTTAATAGAGCATGGCGTTTGCAACGCCAGGGTTGTGGGTTCGTTTCCCACGGGGGGCCAGTATAAAAAAATATATATATTCACTAACTGTAAGTCGCTCTGGATAAGAGCGTCTGCTAAATTACTAAAATGTAAAAAATGTAAAATGATGCACTCGTTAGCACTTCCTCTCTCTCTCTGTCTCCTCCTTCTTATCGTCTCTCATATCACAGAAGAACAAAGAAACAGACAATAATTTAGTAGTTTATGCACTCACTGGGTTATTTCAACCATTCAATACCAATACCCCTCTGTTCACATTCGCTCTAAGAAATAAGCAAACAACTTACTCAGGAATAGTATAAATAGCTCAATAACATTTTATTTTATTTTTTTATTTAATCATTTTTTTTATTTTTAATCCGTCAACATATCTCTCTCATTTATCAATTCAATAGATCTCAACAAATAGTTTCATCATTAAGCAACAGCCAATTTAACAAACAGAACATTATATTCGTGTTCAAATCTCCCCCACTCCCTGTCTGCTCCGAGTCTGCGTCTCCCAGCAACTCAGTGCAGGCAGAGGAGCGGCACATTCGCTCCACGTAACTCCAAACCCACAAAATCACACGCATGCGTAGGACATTCACCAGTGCGATTTCAGAGTGGAGGGAGCTCTCTCCAGGCTCTCTCCCAGCTAGACAACAGAAAGTAGACAGTCCCGCTGTACTTCCTCTCTTTCCCCCCATAGACAAACAGTAACACTTAACAGAACTCACAAACCAACATAAAACATCGAACACAAATCCTACTCTCTTCTACACACATACACATACAGTTTAAGAGGCTTTTCCCATTCCTATGGACCCCTAAGGCAGTATGCTACCTCCATTGCGCCGTATATTTCCATTGTTCCTAAATTTCTGCTACCACGAGTTCGAGGACATTCGATGAGCGGTTACATCAATCATATACTTCGTCAACTATAAGTTGAGCGGTAACTTGCAACCGAATATATATACCACAACCCAAAGTCCCCGGGACTTACCTAAATTCACCTAACGTGCTTTTAGGATTTTTCGGCCCATCCTAATGATCGCCTCGTTAGAGGGCTTCCATAGATTCGCAATGTCCTAATTTGTATACATTTTCCTTGGCCTTATTCCTTCATTCTATTCTTCAATAGTTATAGACACTCCCCCCTGTTTGCGTTGTTACCAGCGCAAACAAATTTAGAATTTTAGAACGGACTCCTATCCCACAGCAAATAACAGCAAAACCTGCACACATAAGTCTTTTAAACGGTACATCTCTCCAGCACACAGTGCAAAGCCAGTATAGCCTAACAATATTAAATCCACTTTTTGTATTGAGTGAGAAATGCCTCTTGCATTTGTGTAGATCTTTGTTTTGGTCACACTGTGTGATGTCATTTAGGCTACTTCTACAAGTGGCCACAGACGCTTCTCATAGAAACGACTAGTTTCTGCAAAGATGTTGGGAAATACGAGACTTGCAGCAGCTAAGATGATGAGGAACCTCCTTGCACTGTGCAAAAAGTGGATTTAATATTTTTTCCTGAATTTTCTCTCTATTTTTGAGTAGGCTACCACCTGCAACTGCACACAGATGTTTATAAGAGACGTTTCTTCTGAGGTTAGGGGTCTATAATTGTAAAATGAATGTGTTTGATTTAATAACCAGTCTAATCTAACTATTTTGGTCGTTCATCTGGACTCTTCATTGTCATCATCAACATACTATAACACTTTGAATTACCTAGGAATATTACTATAGCAACTGGTTGCTAAGGGAAACGAGACACCACCATGATCCTCTTGTTGTGAGACTGAGAGGGAGTGAGATTTGAGAAGTGCATAAGGAGAGGTGGGAAGCAGAGAAGACAGAGCCTGGTTGAAATTCCACCAAATGGATAAGAAGAGGCAGACAAAGTTTGGCACATTTATGCTTTCAGTGGTTGACGGACACGAATGAACGAGTAAACGCAGTTTTTAGCCTAGTAAGGTGTCACAAATTAATACCTCAGTATTAATTATCCAGTGCGCGGAATCTCCATGAAGTCTGCATGACGATTTTTCGCGTAAAGAGAGGCAGCGCGGGAGAGTGGACTTGTAGCCTGGCAGGTATGTTGTGCTATTTTGAATAAAGCTAGCAATACAGCTAATAAAAGTTTTAGGGTATTATTAATTTCGTACAGGTAACTAAATACATGGAGCTATCTAACAGCAATGCTGTTGTGGGCTTTCAAATGTAATTAATTACAACCGAGCCTATAAAGTCAGTTTTTCAGTCAGTCCTATCATTTGTATTGAAAATAGGTTATTATAACAAAAGGTAAACACACACATTTACAATAATAGTTAGGTCTATGTTAGTAGCCTAAAATTTACTGATACAAGTACAGAAACATTCCCTCTGACATAGCCAGAGGCAACCTAGGCTACACTGCCATTAATACTATACTTATTATATACACGTTATGTTCTACAGTACTGGTTTAAGTCTAAGAACAGGGTTCTCTCCCATAAAATCTTATCTCTGTCTCTATCACAGACATGCATGACCAAGGAAGATAGGCTACATAGAAACAGATAAAATAGAGAGAGATAAGGTGCAAGAGAGACAAAGGTAGAGAATAAACAGTGGGAGGGCAAGAATTGGAGAGCACATCAGCACCGGAGCTATGCCTAGTTTAATGTAAGGAAGTAGACTACTCAATTGCCTCTCCAGTGTGAGGGAGATGAGGCCAAACCAGGGACCTTGTATGTGATCAGACCTGTTGAAGGTGGGGTTCATGTGTGAATGTGAGTATGAAAGTGTGAGTATGTATAGCTAGTATGATAACGTATCAATGTAAACACTTTGCCATTTGAGTTTGGACACAATGTACTAGTATCATCCAGATATATCGGTGCATTTTGTTTAAATTATGTTTAATCGTGAATTCAAAGTAACAAAATTGTGTGTGTGTGTGTGTGTGTGCGTGTGTGTGTGTGTGTGTGAAAAATCTTCAAATACGCGTAGAGGCATTTTGGAAGACTGTTAGGAAACTTGGATAGAAGTGACCATACATACAATGCCTTCGGAAAGTATTCAGACCCCTAGACTTTTTCCACATTTTGTTACGTTACAGCCTTATTCTAAAATGGATTAAATAAAAAAATCCTAATCAATCTACACACAATACCCCATAACGACAAAGCGAAAACAGGTTTTTTAGAATTTTTTTCAAATGTATTAAAAATATAAAACAGAAATACCTTATTTACATAAGTATTCAGACCTTTTGCTATGAGACTCGAAACTGAGCTCAGGTGCATCATGTTTCCATTGATCATCCTTGAGATGTTTCTACAACTTGATTGGAGTCCACCTGTGGTAAATTCAATTGATTGGACATGATTTGGAAAGGCACACACCTGTCTATATAAGGTCCCACAGTTGACAGTGCATGTCAGAGCAAGGGTACTAAAATATTTCTGCAGCATTGAAGGTCCCCAAGAACACAGTGGCATCCATCATTCTTAAATGGAAGAAGTTTGGAACCACCAAGACTCTTCCTAAGAGCTGGCCGCCCGGCCAAACTGAGCAATCAGGGGAGAAGCGTCTTGGTCAGGGAGGTGACCAAGAACCCGATGGTCACTCTGACTGAGCTCTAGAGTTCCTCTGTGGAGATGGGAGAACCTTCCAGAAGGTAAACCATCTCTGCAGCACTCCACCAATCAGGTCTTTATGGTAGAGTGGCCAGACGGAAGCCACTCCTCAGTAAAAGGCACATGACTGCCCGCTTGGAGTTTGCCAAAAGGCACCTAAAGACTCTCAGACCATGAGAAACAAGATTCTCTGGTCTGATGAAACCAAGATTTAACTCTTCGGCCTGAATGCCAAGCGTCACATCTGGAGGAAACCTGGCACCATCCCTACGGTGAAGCATGGTGATGGCAGCATCATGCTGTGGGGATGTTTTTCAGCAGCAGGGACTAGGAGACTAGTCAGGATCGAGGCAAAGATGAACGGAACAAAGTACTGAGGGATCCTTGATGAAAACCTTCTCCAGAGCACTCAGGACCTCAGACTGGGCACGACCCTAAGCACACAGCCAAGGAAATGCAGGAGTGGCTTTGGGACAAGTCTCTAAACTATGTCCATAAACTATTCTCATTGCTTCTACAGATTGTGAATTAAAAATAAACATTTTTGCTAAAAGTATTTTTATATTATTTATCGATTGACTATGACTTTTCAGATCACCCAGTAATGCTATCTGCAAGGTTAGCTCCAGGTAAATATTGCAATCCTTTAGCCATTCCTGGACATGTGTCCAAAAACAAGCTACAAATGGACAGAACCAAAACAAATGATCTAATGATTCTGTCTCTTCACAGCAAAATCTGCAGAGCTGGGAAGATTGTATTCCCCATATAAATAACATTCTATTGGTAGCAAGAATATTATATAATAATTTAAATTGAAAGATTCTAATTTTTGAATCCGGTGTCGTTTTGCGTGTCAGTTCATAAACACTATGCCATGGGATCGGTACGTCAAAAATCTCTTCCCAACTATTTTGCAATCTATATGGGACGGCTGTCAATCCTTTGGTCCTTAAGTGAAACTGATATTCTTTTTTATTTATCACAGTTTTCCTTAACCAATTATGTTCTTTAATGCAAGGCCGACAGACAAGTTCCTTACTTTCTCCCCCTTCCACTTTCCTCTTCCACTTTTGCGGTAAGGCTGCAATTATTTGGTTGTAATTTTGGGTAGAGCAGACATTTCCATATGTTTTTGTTAGCTGCATGTGCGACATAACTCCACCAGTCCTACCGATGATATCATTTACGAAGATTATACCTTTTTTATACATTCTGTCAAAAAATAAAGGTTTTTTGTCAATTAGTATATTTGAATTTAACCACAATATTTGTTGCATTATTTGTTCTGTAGTTTCTGGAGGATTAAATTGCCGCAACCACAATGATTTCTATATTTTCTCCCCCTTGGTAGTGCCATTAATCACCATTGCGATAAAGGCCACAAAGTCCACATTTTTAACCTTTAAAATGTCAGGATCATCTTGGTGAAAGGCAAACCCTGCAGCTTGCATTGAAGGCCTATCCACCACCATGGACTCTTCAGGAGCACCATTCAAACCCTCAACCCTTTTAACCGCTGCTGCATAGGAAATGCTCTGTACAACCCTAACTTTGGCCTCCTCATTTTCTTTCACCGTGGCTTCATGGTTCCCACCACAATTGTAACATTTCACTTTTTTCATCACTTTTATAACACATTAAATGATATTTTCCACAACTTGGACATCTCGGTTTCTCCCTTCTGCAAACCCTTGACACATGACCAAAAGCTTTACAGTGATCACACTGCATTGGTCTTGGGATAAATGCTCTGACTTTGTAGTTTATATACCCCAACTGCACTTGAGTAGGAAAAGACTCCATATCAAAAAACAAAAGAACAAATAAACTCTTCACTTTTTCATCATTCACCACTCGATTCATCCGACGTGCATCAATCACTCCAGGAATATTTTTCATCTCTTTAACATCGACTTCCCACGAGACGCCAGATATTACCCCCTTGAGGGGTGCCCTGTTCCGAAGAGACACACACGACACGTCAAACTTTTCAAATCGGGATGAGCCGCAACACACGTTCCTTCTGATCCGCAGAAGTACAAAGAATCGAAACAAACCCGCCTCTCATGACCCTCACATCCTTCACTTTACCCATCACTCTCTCCACCAGTTTGGATAGCTCAAATGGATTCTTCAAGATTGGTATTTGGATAAGCTGCTCCTCATTAACAAACCTTCCTCCTACAAGATATAAAGGGACGTTCTCATCACTGTACCCTACTTTACTCCATTTTCCATTTTTTTGAAAAAGACTCCAATCCTCCTTGATTCTACCGCCATTAGATTCACAATCCACTTCATCCTCCGCCTCCGCCATCTTTTCCAATCTCACCTACAATTGCATCCCTTCCTCCTTGCTTCCTTTCTCCCTTCCCTGGGGTTAGGTTAACCACTGATCTGACAATACTGATATATTCAATTATGTTGCAGGGTTTTAAATGTTTTATAGGCTACATGAATTTTTTTTATCCTACAATAGAACGTTTCTCAGATAGAGATAGTGATAATCCGTTTTCACCCTCGAATCTCAGAGGGAGGTCGGAAAGCAGTGAGAGAAGAGTAATAGGCCATTGGATGCTTTCACTTGACATACATTTCACCATCATTTCACCGTCAGAATCAGAATGTACTTATTCACCAAGTACATTTACTCATACCCAGCAATAGACAAATATACAGACAGAATACAGACAGAGGAATTTACACGGTCAACATACATAATATACAATATGAATGCAGTAAACAAAAAATACAATGGATGGTAAATTGCATTGCTTGAAATTCTACCTTCCAGCGAGGCTAAATCATCCCTAAACAGCTGACTGTAAATGCCATGGCTCTTGGCGCCTCTAAAAATGGTCGGGAGCAGGGAGACACAGAGGGGAAAACAGCAAAGATCAAATTGGCCAGCTGCAGATGAGAACATGTAATAGTAGTGTATGACCATTAGAGGGAGACAAGCGGTTGCACCTGCATTGAGGAATCATCAGGACTGTTGTTAGAGTTACTGGGAAGGGAAAGGGGGGATAACTAGTCAGTTGCACAACTGAATGCATTCAACCGAAATGTGTCTTCCGCATTTAACCCAACCCCTCTGAATCAGAGAGGTGCGGGGGGGCTGCCTTAATCGATGTGCTCAGGGAGTGAAATAAATACAATTAACCATGTTTTATTGTCACATACAGCGGATAGGGGCAGACAGTGAAATGTGTTGTTTTACAGGGTCAGCCATAGTAGTACGGCGCCCCTAGAGCAAATTAGAGGTAAGTGCCTTGCTCAATGACACATCGACAGATTTTTCACCTTGTCTGCTCGGGTATCCAAATAGCATAATGCAGTGTCTACAGTTTCTACAGGAGTTCTCCTTTGAAGCCACATCTGCCCTCTCCTCCTTGTCCACATCAGAGCCAATATCATTTGGTGAATTATGGGTGACGCTGTCAATTGTAACCAGTTTCATTAATCTACTTCTTGTGTGGTCATCATTTCATTTCATGGGTCCTCTGTAGCTCAATTGGTAGAGCATGGCGCTTGTAACGCCAGGGTAGTGGGTTTGATCCCCGGGACCACCCATACGTAAAAATGTATGCACACATGACTGTAAGTCGCTTTGGATAAAAGCGTCTGCTAAATGGCATATTATTATTATGAAGAAAGAAACCACATAGAAAAAGTGGTAAGCAAGTAAGGTCCAAAAAACAGATTTTCACCAAGTCAAATTAATTTATTGTGTTAGAGGTTTCATTATGCTTGTACCTAAACCAAAGTAGATAATGTAAAGATTGTTCTATACATCAGTTGGGGTCTCTATAAGCTTTAATATGAGGTCCTAAACCTGGCATGAAAGTGCATCATTATAGCTGTGTGGGCTAATAAAGTCAAAATGTTTGCCTTGGGGTAAGTTGAGCCAATGGTTGAGCCAATGGCAAGTTGAAATATATGTAGATATCTTTGTTAGAAAGAATACTATATTTCCCTTGACGGAGTGATACTGAATGTAAAAAATGGCTCAACTTACCCCACTCTCCCCCACACATTATGTAAAGTTAGTTTACGATTGACAGATAATGTTTAAATGCAAAAAACTTTATTTTGTGTTAGTGATCCTCAGCTCAGTTTGGGACCCTTAATCCAGGCTGGACAGGAGGAACTCAACCTGCATTTCTAGATTCCCCATCACCTGCCCCGAGAGCCTCTGTGGGCTTTCATAGATGGACTCATCGAGGTTGAAGATGGAGTCCAGCCACGCCTTCATCTGGCCCTGACGACAACAGACACATCATCAACTATTATTTAATGACCAACCACAAAGATAATGATGAACAAACCATCACACACAGCTCAGGATATATATATATATATATATATATATATAGAGAGAGAGAGAGAGAGAGAGAGAGAGAGAGAGAGAGAGAGAGAGAGAGAGAGAGAGAGAGAGAGAGAGAGAGAGAGAGAGAAGAGAGAGAGAGAGAGAGAGAAATGTACCTTAATGAGGAGGTAGAAGTTCCAAGCAGCCTCTGTCCAGGCTCCTCCAGGAGGGTGAATCCTCTTTATCACTTCCATGAGCAGATAAAAGAAGCTACCAGGCCTCTGGAGAAGGAACAGGGGACATGAGTGAGTGTCTACAGGCTTGATACAACAGTGTGGATAGGATAGATAAACAACAGGATGTTTACATTCTTAGGGCCACTTACAGATGTAGGAAGAGATGTTTTTCCTTCTAGAAGGCTTAGTAGAACGAATTCATAAAATACATCCACGAAGTTGATGCGGTCGATCTGAAGTCAAACAAATACGCTAATTGCATAATCTTCATTGACAAGCACTTTAGAAAGTCTCATTGAGTAGATGTTGGATGAGCAGACTGTGCCTGCAGCTAACGCTCAAACTTGCATGTAAACCTACTCCTACAAGAGCCATCTCTTGCTCTAGTCGCTCCCTGTTTGCTGGCTCATTAATGAAGTTCACCAGGAGGTCGTAGGCCTGCTGAAACTGCCTCACATCCTCAAAACAAAACAATCATACAATTCCTTAAACTTAGATCATAAAATCAAAGATTCAGGTCTGTAATTCAGAGGGTCTCTGATTGTTTTGCTTGTAAGACATTGGAACTTTTCAACTAAAACCTATGAATCACTGTTGCCTAAAGGTAACCCACTGGGCAAAGACTTGTTGTATCAACGTAGTTTCTATGTCATTTTAACAAAAAAATGTAATGTGATGATGTTAAAGCAACGTGGAAAACTGATTGGATTTGAAAAAAGTCATCAACGTAAGGGAATTTAGTCTTTTTTTCACCTAACTTTTAACCTAAATCCAATGACATGGTCAATGTTTTTGTTGATTTCACATTGAATTCACATTAGTTGACAACTCAACCAAATGTAACTCAAAACTAGACGTTGAAATGACATCTATGTGGGAACTATACTGTATATCTGGTCTGATGAACTCTGTACAATTATGTGAATGGTTACCTGCTGGTTGAGCTTGGACAATCCGCTCAACACCATCCTCCCAGCGTGGGTGAGGTAATTAAGGGAGGTACTGTCTGAGGATGTCAGAGCCTGTGAGAACAAGACAATACATTTACAAATAGTCCAGAAATGTTCATCAAATGAAATACAAAAGGTGCTAAATTCACAATTTCACACCTCCATAGCATGTCGGATACCGGCCAGCCTCAGAGAGAAGTTGGTTGTCCCTTGGTTTCCAAAGTAACTCCTGTAAATATAAATGTTTAGTAACACATGTGCAACATAAGGAGATAAAGCATACATCAATGCCATGATATGAAGATATCCTCTTATGTTAGCCTATGTTACAACTGCAGGATTCAGACAGACCATACCAATGTAGGACCTTCATTTGATCACTCTTTTGTTGCTGAGAATTTTCCTGCACGGCAGGAAATTAAACTTATAGTGTATTTTAGTTTTAAAAAGGCTTTTAAAGTTTGTAATTTTCACTTTGAAATGTCAGACTGATTTGCCCAAAAAATGTATCAACCCCTACAAAAATGAAAATTATAATCCACATAATAATTCATATTTGCTGTTGCTGCAGGATTATTTCCCTGCTGTAGCACACTGGTTTAAAGTAGACCCTTTCCTGCAGTCAAATGACCAACTCGCCCTCGAGTGGCCTCATGGGTGTAATGATATTAATCTTTTTCATAATTTCATAGTTAATCAAAATGATTTTTTTAAATGCAGAAAATCTGGTTTTTCTATGTCAAACGGTTTTGTTATATTTCAGTCTTCTGTGATGTACAGTACCAGTCAACGTTTGGACACACCTACTCATTCAAGGGTTTTTCCTTATTTTTACTATTTTCTACATTGTAGAATAACAGTGAAGACATCAAAACTATGAAATAACACATATGGAATCATGTACTAACCAAAAAAGTGTTAAACAAATCAATATATATTTTAGATTTTAGATTCTTCAAAGTAGCCACCCTTTGCCTTGATGACAGCTTTGCACACTCTTGGCATGCTCTCAACCAGCTTCACATGGAATGCTTTTCCAACAGTCTTGAAGGAGTTCCCACATATGCTGTGCACTTATTGGCTGCTTTTCCTTCACTCTGCGCTCCAACTCATCCCAAACCATCTCAATTGGGTTGAGGTCGGGTGATTGTGGAGGCCAGGTCATCTGATGCAGCACTCCATCACCCTCCATCTTGGTCAAATAGCCCTTACAGAGCCTGGAGGTGTGTTGGGTCATTGTCCTGTTGAAAAACAAATGATAATCCCACTAAGCGCAAACCATATGGGATGGCGTATCGCTGCAGAATGCTGTGGTAGCCATGCTGGTTAAGTGTGCCTTGAATTCTAAATAAATCAAAGACAGTGTCACCAGCAAAGCACCCCCACACCATCACACCTCCTCCTCCATGCTTCACAGTGGGAACTATTCATGCGGAGATCATCCGTTCACCAACTCTGCGTCTCACAAAGACACGGCGGTTGGAACCAAAAAATCTCACATTTGGACTAATCAGACCAAAGGACAGATTTCTACCGGTCTAATGTCCATTGCTCGTATTTCTTGGCCCAAGCAAGTCTCTTCTTCTTATTGGTGTCCTTTAGTAGTGGTTTCTTTGCAGCAATTCGACCATGAAGGCCTGATTCACGCAGTCTCCTCTGAACAGTTGATGTTGAGATTTGTCTGTTACTTGAACTTTGTGAAGCATTTATTTGGGCTGCAATCTGAGGTGCAGTTAACTCTAATGAACTTATCCTCTGCAGCAGAAGTAACTCTGGGTCTTCCTTTTCTGTGACGGTCCTCCTGAGAGCCAGTTTCATCATAGTGCTTGATGGTTTTTGCGACTGCACTTGAAGAAACTTTAAAATTTCTTGAAATGTTCCGGATTGACTGACCTTCATGTCTTAAAGTAATGATGGACTGTCGTTTCTCTTTACTTATTTGAGCTGTTCTTGCCATAATATGGACTTGGTCTTTTACCAAATAGGGCTATCTTCTGTATACCATTCCTACCTTGTCACAACACAACTGATTGGCTCAAACGCATTAAGAAGGAAAGAAATTCCACAAATTAACTTATAAGTAGGCACACCTGTTAATTGAAATGCATTCCAGGTGACTACCTCATGAAGCTGGTTGAGAGAATGCCATGAGTGTGGAAAGCTGTCCTCAAGGCAAAGGGTGGCTACTTTGAAAAATCTCAAAAGTGAAATTTTTTGATTTGTTTAACACTTTATTTGTTACTACATGATTCCATATGTGTTATTTCATAGTTTTGAGGTATTCACTATTATTCTACAACAGGGTTCTTCAATTCCGGTCCTGGAGGGCCGAAACACCTCTGTTTTTCATCCTCTCCTTCTAATCAGGGGCTAATTCAGACCTGGGACACCAGGTGAGTGCAATTAACTACCAGGTAGAAATAAAAAACAGAAGTGTTTCGGCCCTCCAGGACCGGAATTGAAGAAACCTGTTCTACAATATAGATTATTATTTTTTTTTAAAACCTGGAATGAGTAGGTGTGTCCAAACTTTTGACTGGTACCGTATAGAAAGTGTTTCAACTCTATATCTGACATGGTAAAGGTGTCTTCTTTTTTAAGACCATGTCCATATGTGTGAAATGTATACTTTTGCTTCAAAGTAGATTTGTTTAAGACTATTAAGAAACACACTGTGTGACCCTGATCTAGCCCACTGCAGTAAAAGGTTATTAAGGTCCTACTTCTGTATAAGTACAATATTGGGCAGATTATTTCAAAGCAAATGTTTTTACTATAGATGAACACATTAAAGCAAACTCACCACAGCTGGGGCACATCTGCAACATTATTTTGCTCCTCCACAAACTCCTAAAGCAGACATCACATTAACATCAACTCTACTAAACTGCATTTCACCTGCAACATCAACTAAAGCAGACAAAACATTCAGTGACATCATAACAATACTTTCATCTTGACCTAAAAACTTGACCCTTGACAGACAATACAAACCTGTCGATACCAAAACATTGTGTTTTGAACACAATGACACTTAGACACACACCTGTACACACAAGTACAAATGTCAGTAAAACAAAGAAAAAAGTGCTATTGACTGTAGAAAGAGTTTTACGTGAGGAGTGCTGTCAGGGGTCTGGTCCTGGTCCTGGGTGGAGTGGAATGGTGGAGGGGGACTGGGAGGGGAATCGGAAGGGAAAGGGGGAGGGGGAGGGGGAGAATCCTGGGGGAACTGGTGAGAGGAGCCAGAGAACGGTTCATGAGGGGTGGTGATGATGTCAGAGGTGGAGAACTGATACGACGTCATCTCATCCCCCCTCTCCTGGAACCCCTCCACTGTGGTGGAGATATCCACCTGCTGTTTAACACACAACATGTGACACTGTAAGCCCAACATTGAAAACCACAATATTAAAAACCCCTCAACCAAACACTGAAATAAATCCTAGCACAGAGAAACAACGAGTTATACCTGGGCATCCTCATAATAGGTGAACTCAGACCTCCTCTTGACAAGGCAGGACCTGAGTCCATAGATCCTTCTACCAAGGAACTAAAAATGAGGATAGAAATTCAAATGTCTCATTTCATTTTCTGTCAATATTTATTGAAACAGGTAAATGGACATTTGCCACTTCCCATTTTTGTGGGGTGAAAAAGTGTTTGACTGTACCTTAATACCAGTCAGCTCCTTGTTGGTGAGGACCACCTGGACAAGACCCTTTAAAAGAGACACAGGAAAACATTACATTTCATCCAGGAAATATAAGTAGCCCTATATTGTGTGCATCATTTGACACAAATCAGGTGCATTTGAGATGAAAGATCAGTTGAGAATCTCTCACCCATGGGTCCAGGATTTTTTCCTGAATGACTCTGCTCCACCACAGCTGTTTCTCCACTCCCCTCACAATGCACAGGTGATGCAAGTCCTCTTCATTTTGCTAAAAGAAAAAACGCCTTCAGTCTGCAGACCTTTCTCTATATTTTACTGTAGATTTCTATATCATTTGGCAGGCGATTTCAGTTTTGACTATCATTACTGGCAGTGATATAACAACTTTCCCCTACGTTTCAATTAGGGCCAGACATACAAAAGAAACCCCAGAGACAAATGGGAGTTAAAATATACAGGTGTGTTCATTAGTGTTAAGAATATGTATGAAGTACCTGCACTCGTCCATAATGGATCTTCCAGTAATGGAAATGAAACGAACCCCAGTTCCCAACCAGCTGCAACTTCTCATAGGGAAAACGAGAGTCTTCACTATTTGGCTGAAAAACAAAGACATCCCCTAATTTCAGAGGTTTCTCTGTGATTAATAAAAAACACAATTGTGGAGATAGAGGACATGTTAATGTGTACTATTACTAATACTCTATGACTGTCTAATAATGTGAATGGCTACCTGTGAATGGCTATCTAAAGGTGCTGACAGTTCGTCAAGCACTAGCCTCCCTGCTTCAGTGAGGTGAAAGGTAGGCTCCTCAGTAACCAATTTGGAAGTCTGTGAAAAGAAGAGGGAATAGGGTAAAGCCATCAAATTAAGGAAATTCTCCCTATAAGATCAGATGAGCTTTGGTTAATAATGTGAATGGTTACCTGTGTGTTTAACACTGCCAGCTCTCTCACCAGAATTCTCCCAGCACGGGTGAGATAGTAGACTGGTTTGGGCTTGGAGATGAAGAAGACGGAATATGTTTACAGACATGTTCATTATATTGTTTTATAGAAAACTAGTGACTTGATGTTTAATGTTTAATATCCTCTAAAGACCAGAGAGTATCAGAATGAATAGACTTACAGAGACAGGAACATACAAGGGTCCAGACCAAGGGATTATAGCCAGACAGGGCCACTGCCCAACCTCCTCATCCACATACTAAGGAAAAAGACAGGATCAATTTAAGAGTCAGTTTGAATGAGAGACTGGTATAGAAGTGACAGACTGGTATAGGGAGGATCGCAAGAGGAGGCCACTGCAAAGATAGATTCTAAGACAATTGGCAGTTGAACTACACAGGTCTGTGTTTAAAGGTTAAGGAAACCTATGAGGTACCTGCATATGAATGGCTACCTGTTCATTTTGAGAAGACAGTTCCTCCCATACCATCCTCCTAGCTGGAGTGAAACAGATGAAAATAGGCTGCTCCATCGTGAAAATCTGGTAAAAATAAGGGAACAGCTTTAAAGACATCAAAGTATTCAACTATCAAAGTGGATACTGAAGGTTAATTATCCCTATTAGATCAGATGAGCATTGGTTAATAATCTGCATGGATACCTGTGTGTTTAACACTGCCAGCTCTCTCACCAGCATCCTCCCAGCATGGGTAAGGTAATATGTTGGCTGCAGTGTTACAGACTGTTAGAAAAATAGGAAATATGTTTACAGACATGTATTTATATATTGTTCTTTAGAAAACGTCATGTTTATGTTTAAATTACATAAACCAGTCTAAAGACCAGAGAGTATCAGAATGGATGGACTTACAGCGCTTGAAACCCACAGAGGTCCAGACCAAGGGATTAAAGCCAGACAGGGCTGCTGCCGAACCTCCTCATCCACATACTAAGGAACAAGACAGGATCCATTTAAGAGTCAGTTTGAATAATACACTAGTATAGGAGTGAAAGACTGGTATAGGGAGGATTGCAAGAGGAGGCCACTGCAATGATAGTAGTTGAAACACACAGGTCTGAGTTACAAATGTTAAGAACATGTCTAAAGTACCTGCATGTGAATGGCTACCTCTTCAGGCTGAGAAAACTGTTCATCCCATACCATCGTGCCAGCATGAGAGATGAAAATGTGTTGCTCATTCATGAAAATCTGTAAGAAAATTAGGGAATAGGTTTAAGGACATCAAAGTATCCCACTACCATAGTGGATACTGAAGGTAATCCTGCCTATTAGATCAGATTAGCTTTGTCCAATAATCTGCATGGTTACCTGTGGGTTTAACACTGCCAGCTCTCTCACCAGCATCCTCCCAGCATGGGTAAGGTAATAAGTTGGCTGCAGTGTTACAGACTATTAGAAAAACAGGAAATATGTTTACAGACATGTATTTATATATTGTTCTTTAGAAAACATCATGTTTATGTTTAAATTACATAAACCAGTCTAAAGACCAGAGAGTATCAGAATGGATGGACTTACAGCGCTTGAAACCCACAGAGGTCCAGACCAAGGGATTAAAGCCAGACAGGGCCGCTGCCGAACCTCCTCATCTACAAACTAAGGATCAATTTTCGAGTGAGTAAAATTACAGTTTGAATGTCAGATTGTTATTGAACCAATCCTGCTACAGAAGCAGTATTGTTATAGCCTGGGTGCCAGTCTGTTTCAGCTTTCTGCCCACAACCTTATTGGATTGTTATGCAAATATCATATTGCCACGATGGAATTAGCAAGAGAGTAGAAACAGACCGGTAATCAGACTATTGATAGGCCTACATTATTACCTGAACAAGGACTGGGTCCTCCTGGTCCAGGGTGGGCTCATGATCTTTATGAATAAACAATAAAGGATTATTTTCTCTAAGTTTAAGAAATACTGCAAGACACCAGACATCTGTCCATGTAGTTAGGCCGATCTTATATTTTATTTGTATTTTATATTGTGTGATATCACATTGTATTTATGTGTCTGCATAATGTACCAATATGTTCAATTAAACCTAAAGCAAAGGTTTGGTTTCAGAGGAGCATGATCGTTTGTTGTTGTTAATAGTGGAATTCCATAGCATCTAGGGCTACACTGTAAAACATATCAAATCTCCTCTGGGCTTTGCTAGCCATCATTATGTCATTATGGGATGTAGCTCAGTTGATAGAGGATGGTGTTTGCAACGCCAGGGTTGTGGGTTCTATTCCCACAGGGGGTATGAAAAAATATATAATGTAAGTCGCTCTGGATAAGAGCGTCTGCGAAATGACGTAAATGTCATTATTTGAGTCCTAAATGGCACCATATTCCCTATTTAGTGAACTACTATTGACCAGAGCCTTTTGACCATATAACTATTGGCCCTGGTAAAGTTAGAGTTGTTAGAGTTACTGGGAAGGGAAAGGGGGATAACTAGTCAGTTGCACAACTGAATGCATTCAACCGAAATGTGTCTTCCGCATTTAACCCAACCCCTCTGAATCAGAGAGGTGCGGGGGGCTGCCTTAATCGATGTGCTCAGGGAGTGAAATAAATACAATTAACCATGTTTTATTGTCACATACAGCGGATAGGGGCAGACAGTGAAATGTGTTGTTTTACAGGGTCAGCCATAGTAGTACGGCGCCCCTAGAGCAAATTAGAGGTAAGTGCCTTGCTCAATGACACATCGACAGATTTTTCACCTTGTCTGCTCGGGTATCCAAATAGCATAATGCAGTGTCTACAGTTTCTACAGGAGTTCTCCTTTGAAGCCACATCTGCCCTCTCCTCCTTGTCCACATCAGAGCCAATATCATTTGGTGAATTATGGGTGACGCTGTCAATTGTAACCAGTTTCATTAATCTACTTCTTGTGTGGTCATCATTTCATTTCATGGGTCCTCTGTAGCTCAATTGGTAGAGCATGGCGCTTGTAACGCCAGGGTAGTGGGTTTGATCCCCGGGACCACCCATACGTAAAAATGTATGCACACATGACTGTAAGTCGCTTTGGATAAAAGCGTCTGCTAAATGGCATATTATTATTATGAAGAAAGAAACCACATAGAAAAAGTGGTAAGCAAGTAAGGTCCAAAAAACAGATTTTCACCAAGTCAAATTAATTTATTGTGTTAGAGGTTTCATTATGCTTGTACCTAAACCAAAGTAGATAATGTAAAGATTGTTCTATACATCAGTTGGGGTCTCTATAAGCTTTAATATGAGGTCCTAAACCTGGCATGAAAGTGCATCATTATAGCTGTGTGGGCTAATAAAGTCAAAATGTTTGCCTTGGGGTAAGTTGAGCCAATGGTTGAGCCAATGGCAAGTTGAAATATATGTAGATATCTTTGTTAGAAAGAATACTATATTTCCCTTGATGGAGTGATACTGAATGTAAAAAATGGCTCAACTTACCCCACTCTCCCCCACACATTATGTAAAGTTAGTTTACGATTGACAGATAATGTTTAAATGCAAAAAACTTTATTTTGTGTTAGTGATCCTCAGCTCAGTTTGGGACCCTTAATCCAGGCTGGACAGGAGGAACTCAACCTGCATTTCTAGATTCCCCATCACCTGCCCCGAGAGCCTCTGTGGGCTTTCATAGATGGACTCATCGAGGTTGAAGATGGAGTCCAGCCACGCCTTCATCTGGCCCTGACGACAACAGACACATCATCAACTATTATTTAATGACCAACCACAAAGATAATGATGAACAAACCATCACACACAGCTCAGGATATATATATATATATATAGAGAGAGAGAGAGAGAGAGAGAGAGAGAGAGAGAGAGAGAGAGAGAGAGAGAGAGAGAGAGAGAGAGAGAGAGAGAGAGAGAGAGAGAGAGAGAGAGAGAGAGAGAGAGAAATGTACCTTAATGAGGAGGTAGAAGTTCCAAGCAGCCTCTGTCCAGGCTCCTCCAGGAGGGTGAATCCTCTTTATCACTTCCATGAGCAGATAAAAGAAGCTACCAGGCCTCTGGAGAAGGAACAGGGGACATGAGTGAGTGTCTACAGGCTTGATACAACAGTGTGGATAGGATAGATAAACAACAGGATGTTTACATTCTTAGGGCCACTTACAGATGTAGGAAGAGATGTTTTTCCTTCTAGAAGGCTTAGTAGAACGAATTCATAAAATACATCCACGAAGTTGATGCGGTCGATCTGAAGTCAAACAAATACGCTAATTTCATAATCTTCATTGACAAGCACTTTAGAAAGTCTCATTGAGTAGATGTTGGATGAGCAGACTGTGCCTGCAGCTAACGCTCAAACTTGCATGTAAACCTACTCCTACAAGAGCCATCTCTTGCTCTAGTCGCTCCCCTGTTTGCTGGCTCATTAATGAAGTTCACCAGGAGGTCGTAGGCCTGCTGAAACTGCCTCACATCCTCAAAACAAAACAATCATACAATTCCTTAAACTTAGATCATAAAATCAAAGATTCAGGTCTGTAATTCAGAGGGTCTCTGATTGTTTTGCTTGTAAGACATTGGAACTTTTCAACTAAAACCTATGAATCACTGTTGCCTAAAGGTAACCCACTGGGCAAAGACTTGTTGTATCAACGTAGTTTCTATGTCATTTTAACAAAAAAATGTAATGTGATGATGTTAAAGCAACGTGGAAAACTGATTGGATTTGAAAAAAGTCATCAACGTAAGGGAATTTAATCTTTTTTTCACCTAACTTTTAACCTAAATCCAATGACATGGTCAATGTTTTTGTTGATTTCACATTGAATTCACATTAGTTGACAACTCAACCAAATGTAACTCAAAACTAGACGTTGAAATGACATCTATGTGGGAACTATACTGTATATCTGGTCTGATGAACTCTGTACAATTATGTGAATGGTTACCTGCTGGTTGAGCTTGGACAATCCGCTCAACACCATCCTCCCAGCGTGGGTGAGGTAATTAAGGGAGGTACTGTCTGAGGATGTCAGAGCCTGTGAGAACAAGACAATACATTTACAAATAGTCCAGAAATGTTCATCAAATGAAATACAAAAGGTGCTAAATTCACAATTTCACACCTCCATAGCATGTCGGATACCGGCCAGCCTCAGAGAGAAGTTGGTTGTCCCTTGGTTTCCAAAGTAACTCCTGTAAATATAAATGTTTAGTAACACATGTGCAACATAAGGAGATAAAGCATACATCAATGCCATGATATGAAGATATCCTCTTATGTTAGCCTATGTTACAACTGCAGGATTCAGACAGACCATACCAATGTAGGACCTTCATTTGATCACTCTTTTGTTGCTGAGAATTTTCCTGCACGGCAGGAAATTAAACTTATAGTGTATTTTAGTTTTAAAAAGGCTTTTAAAGTTTGTAATTTTCACTTTGAAATGTCAGACTGATTTGCCCAAAAAATGTATCAACCCCTACAAAAATGAAAATTATAATCCACATAATAATTCATATTTGCTGTTGCTGCAGGATTATTTCCCTGCTGTAGCACACTGGTTTAAAGTAGACCCTTTCCTGCAGTCAAATGACCAACTCGCCCTCGAGTGGCCTCATGGGTGTAATGATATTAATCTTTTTCATAATTTCATAGTTAATCAAAATGATTTTTTTTAATGCAGAAAATCTGGTTTTTCTATGTCAAACGGTTTTGTTATATTTCAGTCTTCTGTGATGTACAGTACCAGTCAACGTTTGGACACACCTACTCATTCAAGGGTTTTTCCTTATTTTTACTATTTTCTACATTGTAGAATAACAGTGAAGACATCAAAACTATGAAATAACACATATGGAATCATGTACTAACCAAAAAAGTGTTAAACAAATCAAAATATATTTTAGATTTTAGATTCTTCAAAGTAGCCACCCTTTGCCTTGATGACAGCTTTGCACACTCTTGGCATGCTCTCAACCAGCTTCACATGGAATGCTTTTCCAACAGTCTTGAAGGAGTTCCCACATATGCTGTGCACTTATTGGCTGCTTTTCCTTCACTCTGCGCTCCAACTCATCCCAAACCATCTCAATTGGGTTGAGGTCGGGTGATTGTGGAGGCCAGGTCATCTGATGCAGCACTCCATCACCCTCCATCTTGGTCAAATAGCCCTTACAGAGCCTGGAGGTGTGTTGGGTCATTGTCCTGTTGAAAAACAAATGATAATCCCACTAAGCGCAAACCATATGGGATGGCGTATCGCTGCAGAATGCTGTGGTAGCCATGCTGGTTAAGTGTGCCTTGAATTCTAAATAAATCAAAGACAGTGTCACCAGCAAAGCACCCCCACACCATCACACCTCCTCCTCCATGCTTCACAGTGGGAACTATTCATGCGGAGATCATCCGTTCACCAACTCTGCGTCTCACAAAGACACGGCGGTTGGAACCAAAAAATCTCACATTTGGACTAATCAGACCAAAGGACAGATTTCTACCGGTCTAATGTCCATTGCTCGTATTTCTTGGCCCAAGCAAGTCTCTTCTTCTTATTGGTGTCCTTTAGTAGTGGTTTCTTTGCAGCAATTCGACCATGAAGGCCTGATTCACGCAGTCTCCTCTGAACAGTTGATGTTGAGATTTGTCTGTTACTTGAACTTTGTGAAGCATTTATTTGGGCTGCAATCTGAGGTGCAGTTAACTCTAATGAACTTATCCTCTGCAGCAGAAGTAACTCTGGGTCTTCCTTTTCTGTGACGGTCCTCCTGAGAGCCAGTTTCATCATAGTGCTTGATGGTTTTTGCGACTGCACTTGAAGAAACTTTAAAATTTCTTGAAATGTTCCGGATTGACTGACCTTCATGTCTTAAAGTAATGATGGACTGTCGTTTCTCTTTACTTATTTGAGCTGTTCTTGCCATAATATGGACTTGGTCTTTTACCAAATAGGGCTATCTTCTGTATACCATTCCTACCTTGTCACAACACAACTGATTGGCTCAAACGCATTAAGAAGGAAAGAAATTCCACAAATTAACTTATAAGTAGGCACACCTGTTAATTGAAATGCATTCCAGGTGACTACCTCATGAAGCTGGTTGAGAGAATGCCATGAGTGTGGAAAGCTGTCCTCAAGGCAAAGGGTGGCTACTTTGAAAAATCTCAAAAGTGAAATTTTTTGATTTGTTTAACACTTTATTTGTTACTACATGATTCCATATGTGTTATTTCATAGTTTTGAGGTATTCACTATTATTCTACAACAGGGTTCTTCAATTCCGGTCCTGGAGGGCCGAAACACCTCTGTTTTTCATCCTCTCCTTCTAATCAGGGGCTAATTCAGACCTGGGACACCAGGTGAGTGCAATTAACTATCAGGTAGAAATAAAAAACAGAAGTGTTTCGGCCCTCCAGGACCGGAATTGAAGAAACCTGTTCTACAATATAGATTATTATTTTTTTTAAAACCTGGAATGAGTAGGTGTGTCCAAACTTTTGACTGGTACCGTATAGAAAGTGTTTCAACTCTATATCTGACATGGTAAAGGTGTCTTCTTTTTTTAAGACCATGTCCATATGTGTGAAATGTATACTTTTGCTTCAAAGTAGATTTGTTTAAGACTATTAAGAAACACACTGTGTGACCCTGATCTAGCCCACTGCAGTAAAAGGTTATTAAGGTCCTACTTCTGTATAAGTACAATATTGGGCAGATTATTTCAAAGCAAATGTTTTTACTATAGATGAACACATTAAAGCAAACTCACCACAGCTGGGGCACATCTGCAACATTATTTTGCTCCTCCACAAACTCCTAAAGCAGACATCACATTAACATCAACTCTACTAAACTGCATTTCACCTGCAACATCAACTAAAGCAGACAAAACATTCAGTGACATCATAACAATACTTTCATCTTGACCTAAAAACTTGACCCTTGACAGACAATACAAACCTGTCGATACCAAAACATTGTGTTTTGAACACAATGACACTTAGACACACACCTGTACACACAAGTACAAATGTCAGTAAAACAAAGAAAAAGTGCTATTGACTGTAGAAAGAGTTTTACGTGAGGAGTGCTGTCAGGGGTCTGGTCCTGGTCCTGGGTGGAGTGGAATGGTGGAGGGGGACTGGGAGGGGAATCGGAAGGGAAAGGGGGGGGGGGGGGGGGGGAGAATCCTGGGGGAACTGGTGAGAGGAGCCAGAGAACGGTTCATGAGGGGTGGTGATGATGTCAGAGGTGGAGAACTGATACGACGTCATCTCATCCCCCCTCTCCTGGAACCCCTCCACTGTGGTGGAGATATCCACCTGCTGTTTAACACACAACATGTGACACTGTAAGCCCAACATTGAAAACCACAATATTAAAAACCCCTCAACCAAACACTGAAATAAATCCTAGCACAGAGAAACAACGAGTTATACCTGGGCATCCTCATAATAGGTGAACTCAGACCTCCTCTTGACAAGGCAGGACCTGAGTCCATAGATCCTTCTACCAAGGAACTAAAAATGAGGATAGAAATTCAAATGTCTCATTTCATTTTCTGTCAATATTTATTGAAACAGGTAAATGGACATTTGCCACTTCCCATTTTTGTGGGGTGAAAAAGTGTTTGACTGTACCTTAATACCAGTCAGCTCCTTGTTGGTGAGGACCACCTGGACAAGACCCTTTAAAAGAGACACAGGAAAACATTACATTTCATCCAGGAAATATAAGTAGCCCTATATTGTGTGCATCATTTGACACAAATCAGGTGCATTTGAGATGAAAGATCAGTTGAGAATCTCTCACCCATGGGTCCAGGATTTTTTCCTGAATGACTCTGCTCCACCACAGCTGTTTCTCCACTCCCCTCACAATGCACAGGTGATGCAAGTCCTCTTCATTTTGCTAAAAGAAAAAACGCCTTCAGTCTGCAGACCTTTCTCTATATTTTACTGTAGATTTCTATATCATTTGGCAGGCGATTTCAGTTTTGACTATCATTACTGGCAGTGATATAACAACTTTCCCCTACGTTTCAATTAGGGCCAGACATACAAAAGAAACCCCAGAGACAAATGGGAGTTAAAATATACAGGTGTGTTCATTAGTGTTAAGAATATGTATGAAGTACCTGCACTCGTCCATAATGGATCTTCCAGTAATGGAAATGAAACGAACCCCAGTTCCCAACCAGCTGCAACTTCTCATAGGGAAAACGAGAGTCTTCACTATTTGGCTGAAAAACAAAGACATCCCCTAATTTCAGAGGTTTCTCTGTGATTAATAAAAAACACAATTGTGGAGATAGAGGACATGTTAATGTGTACTATTACTAATACTCTATGACTGTCTAATAATGTGAATGGCTACCTGTGAATGGCTATCTAAAGGTGCTGACAGTTCGTCAAGCACTAGCCTCCCTGCTTCAGTGAGGTGAAAGGTAGGCTCCTCAGTAACCAATTTGGAAGTCTGTGAAAAGAAGAGGGAATAGGGTAAAGCCATCAAATTAAGGAAATTCTCCCTATAAGATCAGATGAGCTTTGGTTAATAATGTGAATGGTTACCTGTGTGTTTAACACTGCCAGCTCTCTCACCAGAATTCTCCCAGCACGGGTGAGATAGTAGACTGGTTTGGGCTTGGAGATGAAGAAGACGGAATATGTTTACAGACATGTTCATTATATTGTTTTATAGAAAACTAGTGACTTGATGTTTAATGTTTAATATCCTCTAAAGACCAGAGAGTATCAGAATGAATAGACTTACAGAGACAGGAACATACAAGGGTCCAGACCAAGGGATTATAGCCAGACAGGGCCACTGCCCAACCTCCTCATCCACATACTAAGGAAAAAGACAGGATCAATTTAAGAGTCAGTTTGAATGAGAGACTGGTATAGAAGTGACAGACTGGTATAGGGAGGATCGCAAGAGGAGGCCACTGCAAAGATAGATTCTAAGACAATTGGCAGTTGAACTACACAGGTCTGTGTTTAAAGGTTAAGGAAACCTATGAGGTACCTGCATATGAATGGCTACCTGTTCATTTTGAGAAGACAGTTCCTCCCATACCATCCTCCTAGCTGGAGTGAAACAGATGAAAATAGGCTGCTCCATCGTGAAAATCTGGTAAAAATAAGGGAACAGCTTTAAAGACATCAAAGTATTCAACTATCAAAGTGGATACTGAAGGTTAATTATCCCTATTAGATCAGATGAGCATTGGTTAATAATCTGCATGGATACCTGTGTGTTTAACACTGCCAGCTCTCTCACCAGCATCCTCCCAGCATGGGTAAGGTAATATGTTGGCTGCAGTGTTACAGACTGTTAGAAAAATAGGAAATATGTTTACAGACATGTATTTATATATTGTTCTTTAGAAAACGTCATGTTTATGTTTAAATTACATAAACCAGTCTAAAGACCAGAGAGTATCAGAATGGATGGACTTACAGCGCTTGAAACCCACAGAGGTCCAGACCAAGGGATTAAAGCCAGACAGGGCTGCTGCCGAACCTCCTCATCCACATACTAAGGAACAAGACAGGATCCATTTAAGAGTCAGTTTGAATAATACACTAGTATAGGAGTGAAAGACTGGTATAGGGAGGATTGCAAGAGGAGGCCACTGCAATGATAGTAGTTGAAACACACAGGTCTGAGTTACAAATGTTAAGAACATGTCTAAAGTACCTGCATGTGAATGGCTACCTCTTCAGGCTGAGAAAACTGTTCATCCCATACCATCGTGCCAGCATGAGAGATGAAAATGTGTTGCTCATTCATGAAAATCTGTAAGAAAATTAGGGAATAGGTTTAAGGACATCAAAGTATCCCACTACCATAGTGGATACTGAAGGTAATCCTGCCTATTAGATCAGATTAGCTTTGTCCAATAATCTGCATGGTTACCTGTGGGTTTAACACTGCCAGCTCTCTCACCAGCATCCTCCCAGCATGGGTAAGGTAATAAGTTGGCTGCAGTGTTACAGACTATTAGAAAAACAGGAAATATGTTTACAGACATGTATTTCTATATTGTTCTTTAGAAAACGTCATGTTTATGTTTAAGTTACATAAACCAGTCTAAAGACCAGAGAGTATCAGAATGGATGGACTTACAGCGCTTGAAACCCACAGAGGTCCAGACCAAGGGATTAAAGCCAGACAGGGCCGCTGCCGAACCTCCTCATCTACAAACTAAGGATCAATTTTCGAGTGAGTAAAATTACAGTTTGAATGTCAGATTGTTATTGAACCAATCCTGCTACAGAAGCAGTATTGTTATAGCCTGGGTGCCAGTCTGTTTCAGCTTTCTGCCCACAACCTTATTGGATTGTTATGCAAATATCATATTGCCACGATGGAATTAGCAAGAGAGTAGAAACAGACCGGTAATCAGACTATTGATAGGCCTACATTATTACCTGAACAAGGACTGGGTCCTCCTGGTCCAGGGTGGGCTCATGATCTTTATGAATAAACAATAAAGGATTATTTTCTCTAAGTTTAAGAAATACTGCAAGACACCAGACATCTGTCCATGTAGTTAGGCCGATCTTATATTTTATTTGTATTTTTATATTGTGTGATATCACATTGTATTTATGTGTCTGCATAATGTACCAATATGTTCAATTAAACCTAAAGCAAAGGTTTGGTTTCAGAGGAGCATGTTCGTTTGTTGTTGTTAATAGTGGAATTCCATAGCATCTAGGGCTACACTGTAAAACATATCAAATCTCCTCTGGGCTTTGCTAGCCATCATTACGTCATTATGGGATGTAGCTCAGTTGATAGAGCATGGTGTTTGAAACGCCAGGGTTGTGGGTTCTATTCCCACAGGGGGTATGAAAAAATATATAATGTAAGTCGCTCTGGATAAGAGCGTCTGCGAAATGACGTAAATGTCATTATTTGAGTCCTAAATGGCACCATATTCCCTATTTAGTGAACTACTATTGACCAGAGCCTTTTGACCATATAACTATTGGCCCTGGTAAAAAAAAATAGGGAATAGGGTATAGGGTGCCGTTTGGGACTCAAATGATGACATGATGATGGCTAAATATAGTTTCAGTCCGTACTATAAACAGTATGTATTGCTATTTAGACATTGTAAAATCTGTAAATTTACCCTCCTCAACCGTGACAACACGGTACACGCTCTCCACGGTGGCCGGTTCATCCTCACCGACGCCGTAATATTTTCTATAAAAGTAGACAGCCGAACCGGTCGCAAGCACCAGGCCAGCTGCACACAGAAGCGGCCGCTCGCGGAGGAATCTCAGCGTGGTCGCTTTCAACAAAGTACTGAATGTAGGCCTACTCATTATCGCCCTTCATACTGCAGTGATTTTGACCGAGTTCAAAACCATCTGACACGTTCTTAGAATTACAGGGTTTTATAGGGAACCATTAATACGTCAAATGCTTCCATACATCATGGTTGGCAATGTCACAATGGGATGAACATGTTTACCAAACGGATAAAAAATCATTTAACAGTGATATCAATTCAGTTGAATTTTGGAGATGATTTGGGAGTTTATAAAATGGTGAACTATGAACCATGGTTTAGAGAGCAGTAGGAGTAGAATAATTTAGAATATACATATGGCTCTAAGTAGGAGTAGAAGAAGGGACTGCGCCACTATGCACAGTGCGCTCTCCATGGTTCTGAAAAGGAACGTTCGTTCCTGCGTTCATCAGCTCCCTGATGTTCTAGGCCGAGCCCACTCACTGAACCACTCTCACTTTCACTTTCAAGGTGTCAAAGCGTTCAACAAACATGCATGGAACTCAAACACAATTCAAATAGTTGTTTTTATTTTTTATCAGCTGAGATAGCCTACTCTTCTCATCTCTTGGCACTTCTGCTCTGCTGGTTAAACAGTATCTGAACGTTTTTACAGTTGATTGATAATTTGGATAATTCATATTTATAATGTAGTATCCCACGTTTCATAACATAACCCTAATCCCAAAATAGACTAACATAGAAACCCTAGGCGAGCACACAAGCTCTGGCTGTATAGCCGGCAACAATAAGAAATCCAAAGAGGGTGGATGTTGAGGAAAACCAGTAGACCAACACAAATCCTCTTCAGGAGAGAAAACGAATTAGAGGCTAAAAGACAGAAAATGGCAGACAATAGAAATCTAATGCGTATGTTACGGCTGGTTAGGGTTTTAATTAGGAAGGACTCCCACAAAGATATTGTCTCTCTAAAAAACTGTAGGATACATATTGGTGGTCAAAGGGGTCGAAGCATGGGGACGTGCCTTCCCATTCGGGGGCGGCAGTATAGTGATCCTCGCTAATAAGGGCCAGTGAGCCACAAGACAATTCATATTAGGTTGGTTGACCCTGTTGGCGCAATGCGTAGGCTGCTTATCTTTCACGCCAGTGACCTGGGTTCGCTTCCCCGACCCTCCTTTAGCCACAACATTTTAAGAAAGGGACATCTTCATGACCAACAATCTAAAAAGGTTGGTCAGTCTGTGAAAATTAGAAACTTCCAGCAGGCATTGACAGTCGTCACTCTGACCAAAAGGAATCAAGACAGTTATCACTCTGACCAAAGGGAATCAAGGCAGGTTGAGGAATAAAGGTGGTTGGATTATATAGCTACATTGGTGGTATGGTTCCAAAAGTGCTGGTGATAAAATTAACATAGGCTATTACTGGCATACACATTTCAAAACAAAACAAAAAGGAAGTTATGGAAACGTTGTTAAACCAAACAGTCTGTACTCTATTGCACAAGTTTGATGTCCCTATTGATAAAATGGCATGTTACTCTAATTTGTCAGATGTGTTACAGTTTATAATAGGCTACTTACTATACCGTCATCCTTTATCAAAGCATTCCATTGCTAGTATAATCTCCACAAGCAAGGGTGCTGATTCTGCCGCAGGAGGGGGTGGAGGGATAGTGTTGATTTTCAACCACCAGAGCCTCCACTGCAATACCTCTGTTGTTTCTAAATAATGATGCTAATCTTTGCTGTGAGAACAAGGAGTCCGCTTACACTGTACTTTGATTATAAAGGTTTATTTATATCACAAGATTTCAGCGTAAGTTTACAGACATCTGCAGGCATCTGGAGAACAACGACCCAAAATAATATGTTGTTCTGTCCTCCTTTGTCTCACCAAGTATTTATAATCTTTACCATGATATGGGTGGTTTCGCCTAGAGACCAATCCCATGACTCCACACAACAGACTTCCTCTGTTTTATGGGGTGCCCCTATAAAACTGCTCCACAGATGCTTCCCTAAGCTGAATCAACATCCTCCAAGATACCATTTGTAAACGTTAGCAAAGTCATAAATTCCTTAGACACCACATATTTCCCCCCTTCGAGACTAATTAAGTCTCGAAAACAAAAAGAATAGGATTATGACAAATAACAATTTCTCTTATTGAGTATCTTTAACAATAAACCAAAAACACATTTTTCTATGGAGTGTAAATACATTTCTATGAAATATGAACAAATCTTTATGGAGTGTGAGAGCGAAAAACCTGTCTGGCAGCTTTCTTTCCAAATATCCATCAATCAATCAATCTATATATCATTGCAGACACTGGAATGTAGTCCACTACACTTCATCTCCTCAGCAGTGTCGACTTCCAATGCAACGTCGATGATGGAATCTGAACCTTTCCACACCTTCCTTGTTCCACTTCCTCCAGTCCATTCATATTGTCCCTTCATATTGTCCATGTTTGAATATTTGAATCCCCTCTACACATTCCCCCATATGCTTCTGGAAGAAAAGAAAAGACCAAACAGTATCTTTTGCAAAACAACACATTCAAATTAAAACATCACTATCAACTAAAAATGATATATAAAATTATATATAAAATGAATCTCATACCATTTCCCCCCTTTGATTCATCACAAAATACTAAAATCACCATAATATTTAAAAACGTGAAAAAATTATCGGATATTCAAAATTGATATCTATCCATCAATACTCCTTTGAGTCTTGACAGAAGGTTAAACCCTCTTATCGTTTCATTTGCAAAACCCTTCAAATTATAGGTAATATTATCTATGTTATCTTCCCAAATTTTACACCATACCATGGAAAAAGTCCCCACTTCTCTCCTAGACTTATCCTCCAATGGTAGCTTCCAGACTATGAAATTCCTCTCTGTCCCTTTTCACCCTATTTCCAAACCTAGACTCAGATTTATCAGTGTCCGGTGCTTCCCCCTCTTTTAATGGTAAAAACCTCATATGGAAGCTTCAACGTCGACATGTAACAACATCCTTTCCATCCATAGGGTAAGAATATATTCTTTCTCACCACAAACCCCAGATGTTTCTAAAATTCCCAATAGCCACATTACAATGCAAAAGCTGATCTTTCACCATCAAAGTCCTGCTCTTCTTACTAAATGAAACATCAAAAGTTACATTATATTTCTCATTACTAACCTTATGTTCATGCTTACCCAAAGTCATCATATAATCATCACCATCTGATATTCCCCTAAACATCCTCTTTCCATCATATGTTTTATTTTAACAAAAACAGTTTTTAGCCCTCACTGGATTCACCTCCAATGCTTCATGAAGCGCTGTTAACTGATTTTCCTTCCCATCTAACAAATTCACATAGGGTAATTCATTTAACCAAGAACACTTAAACCTAGGCCTAAACAAATGCTTCGACAACGACATTATTGTATCTGTTAATGATTGTTGCTGATACAACAGCCATGATAAAGCATAAGATTGACACATACTTTATAGAGGTTGAGCTACCTTCTCTAAGATTCAACCCCATGTTCCTATTGCTGGAATTCTCAACAGACATGGACCCTCAAGATTCCTCACTGATCTTACAGTATGAATTAACTGCTGGAACCAAAGATTCCTACCTGCCCATCCATCTTTAATTTCCAAACAGAAGAATTAAATCCAAATGCCTTCCATTTAATAACTCTCTTCCCTAACAAACAGTATTGATCAGATATATCTTCTTGTCTTCCATCAAAATCAAACAACTCATCCTATACCTCCATGATAGTATTCTCCCTAATCTTCCCTCTAACATTATTCAAAATAAGTTAGCAATCACTCATAACCCTCTTCCACTTCATATCGTTGTACAAAATATACTTCCTTTCACTAGGTGACACAGCTTCTACTTCTGGTCCTCATAACAACACTTCTTCTCCATAATTATCTCTCCACATGAGAGGAATATCACCTCTACACATTCCTTCTCTCACATCTACAAGGAAGATGAGCTGTACCACCCATCCTAACCCTAATGACAGTCTTTTCCTCTAAAATTGGTGCTGGAGCGATTGGCTCCCTTGTAATCAAATGTGATATATTTATAGCTTTAATAACTATCAATGTCGAAAGAGTTGAATTGCTTCTCACCGTTGCTATAATAGGCTGAAGTGTTAATGTCATTGTTGTTGATCCATCTATTTTCCCTAAAGCTTTGAACTCTTTACTTGTATTTCCATCTATCACCACTAGTGTCACTACATTAACTCTCAGTCCCAACTCTAATCCCTCACTTTCAAACTGTTGATGATAAAAAATACATTTATAATCACCTTGATCTTCCTGCTGGGAATCGTAAATATAGATACTGCAATCACCCTCAATCTTCATTCTTCTCTTATCATTCAACAACGCATACTTTCTCAATGCAACTGCTCCTAACAGATCTAAACTCCTGCCATATCTATCTTCCCACTGAACTCTAATTTTCCCTTACCACTGTTCTCTCTCGTGCACTTACATTGAAGCTGAGCTGACCGTCCTAGAGTTCCTTCAACCCTAGTTTTCTTAACTTTTTAGTCTGACTTTTCTTCTAACTTTTCAAAAACCATTTCACTGATTTATCCACAAATTCCTTTCCCACTAATTTGAGGATATGTGATCGGGAAGTCCCCACCTGCTTATGACTTCTTTACACACAGACTTGGCAAACGACTGAGTATCTTTTAGCTTAGTTTGAAATCTTATTCCCCTCTTGGTGTAGGAATGTAAACAAGAATAACAGTCACCCCCTATAAACATTACTTTTCAGACAGATTGTGCACCTTCCTATGATATAGTCAATCTGTTCAAGCAAATATTATTCCCAAAAACCCTACTCCTTTTTAATCTTTCTCCTAATCTCCCCCCCTTGCAACATTAGCTAACCCCTAGCTTCCTAAATCATCAGACCTAATAGGTCCAGAGGCGCTACTATCAACCCCTCATGGTTTCTCCCCAAAACAACAATTGATTCCTACTCTAAGGATTTTTTATTTTGTCTTCAAAACACCTGCTTTTGAAAGTCCTTCAATTTCTGGTTCAATCCCTTGGATTGCTTCATCTTTCAATGGATACTGATTCTTCCAAGGAGGTCTGGCTCCTAAAAATCTTCACTGAGATTTCCAATCCAGAATACTGTAGACAAATCCATCTCTGTCATCATTAACAATTGGTAAACCTTTTCCTTTGGCACTTCTACCAGACAGCCGTCTGGTGTACATCTGATTGTACAATTCAATTTCCACAATGCATCTCTTCCCAACAATGCAATAGGTGTATGTTCTGATACCAGTATGGGTATTGTAATTTTTTGATTTTTATAGCAGAGCTCAATTGGTTCCGTAAGAGGAATCAGCTGTTTTACTCCTTCGAATCCGATTGTCCTAATTAGTTGATTTGACATAGTGAGATGTGTAACCTCTTCAGGCTGAACACAGATAAAAGCCTTTCCGCTATCCACCATCACTTCCAATGGTCGGTTGTTTATTTTCACCTCAATTGTTGGATCTTTTTCCCCTAACTGGTGCTACCAGCTGACACCCCCCTTTCGGATCTTCTAGGCACCCCTAGAATCCTTGCTCCTGGCCCCTATAAGGGTTCACCTGTCCTCCAGATGATCTTCACTTGCTCCTGTATCTTCCTCTGAAATTCCCTCTAATGTTTCCTTCTGGCCCATTACACTCACAGGCAAAGTTGCCAACCTGTCCACAATCATAACACACTTCTCAAGATTGTTGGAAGTATGGCTTGAATCTTCCTCCTCTTCCTCTTTCTAAGTCTTCTTGTCCTCTTCCTCTCCAATTCTTTATCTTTCCAGAAACTGTCTATGGATATGAAACAACTGGTACCGCTATTGTGGCTGGTACAATTGCATTTGACCTTGTTCAGTTGAAGCTGTGGCAGTGATTGTTGATTTGGTGCACACTGATTCTTCATAACCAAAGCTTTTCTTCTCCTTCTTATTCTCCCCCAGTTGTATTTCATCAAGTTTTCTGAGAGTTTCTTGGTCCTGTTCTTTCTAGTTGTTGACATATCGGTATTCTTCAAAGGCTTATATTCTAAGTTCTGTCCTCAAAATATCATGTTGCATCATTTTCTTACTTGCCCTCTTTTCTTGGCCTCAATGTATACTTTTTCTCCAATTCTTGGGATCCTTTTCTCAGCAGTTTTTTCTTCTGTGTCTTCAGCTTCTTGAGTTGTTGTTCCAGTTCTCTTACTTCTTCTAAATTATTCCCCTTATCCAGGCATGATACGCATCAGTCTATATCTCTTTCTATTTCTTCTTTGCTAATCATTGTAGGATAAAATCCTCCTGAACATAAAGCACCTTTAATCTCCAAATCTTTATCGCTTTCTCCATCTTCACTTTCATCAGAGATCGAATCTCTAGTATCCTTCTTCTTCCTTCAACTTCCATCAGAGATCAAATCTCTAGTATCCTTCTTCTTTCCTCTTTTGCCAACTTCCTTCTGATCACAGAGTCATATCCACCCATGATCTCTTCTCAATCACCCTGATCATCATCATCATCTTCATCTTCAAGTTCCATCCTCCTGAACCTCACTCCACCCTTAGTTTCCAGACGTCTCATTTTCTTCTTAATTTTGGAGTTTGGATTCATCTTTATGGTCGTTTCTGCTTGTCCTCTCTCTATTATTCGTTCATCTTCAACTCTGATGCTATAATCACCCTCCTGAATGATCACTGGAAGCTGAGGATAGACATCCTTAAACTCTACTTCTTTCTCATAAGGTGGGGTTATTTTTGCTGAATCCGTATGTGAGAAAGGTGTCCTGACTTCTGTCATTAGTTTTTCTGTCACCTTCACTTCTCTATACCTTTGTTTCTTTTATCGTTGGTATCTTTCATCAGTTTTTGTCCTTCATTTTCAAACAGCTTAAGAACACCCAGCTCTCTTTTTCTCTTTTCTTTACGTTGTTCCCTTTTTTTCCCCCTTCTTTTGATCTTCCTTATGAATTGACAGAAACACTTTCATTATGTTGAGGACGTCAGGGTTAAGAGTCCCTTCCACTGGCCATGGTTGTTCAATGTCAGGCCAACGTTTATTCCATTTTCCAAATAACCTTGCAATACCATTAACTAGAGGAATACTATTTTCTACTACATCAACAGGAGTAATTACTTTCATAGTTTTTATGTCATTTTCCCCCCTTGTAACAACTCTTTTATATTCCTTTATTGTAAATTATTTCATTATTTTAGACTATGTAGCTTATTGTTCCCTCTATTTTTTTATTTTATTTTTTTCTTCCCCAAATTAATTAATTAATCAATTAATTTATTCATCAATTTATTTATTTGTATCAATTTATTTTATTTTATTTTATTTTACCAAATTATTGATTAGTGGCAATCTTACCACATCCGATCAGGAAAAGTAAATGAAAGTAGTCAACTTCAGAGCAATCCAAAAAATAAAGACCTCTAATCCTGCAACACTACAGTACTCACAAACCCCATTGCTTAATAAGCACCCTATTACCTTAATTTTACAGAATATTGTCAGTACTCGATTTCCCCACTCAACTCTAATCAAACCCACTCATGCACAAAAACTCCAAAATACTAATCTTAATTACATCAATTGATCAGTCTGTTGCCAAGTCCTTGTTAAATTGTCATAACATCAAATATGCTAGGCACCCAAAATATCCTCTATGGGAAGGTACGTTTTGTGAATAGAACAGTACTAGCCTTGATTTGACTTGATCCGTTGCAGCACACTCTGTCGCATGGCGCAGTGGTCTAAGGCACTGCATCGCAGTGCTAACTGTGCCACTAGAGATCCTGGTTCGAATCCAGGCTCTGTCGCAGCCAGCCGCGACCGGGAGACTCATGGGTGGCGCACAATTGGCCCAGCGTCGTCCAGGGTAGGGGAGGGAATGGCCGGCAGGGATGTAGCTCAGTTAATAGAGCATGGCGTTTGCAACGCCAGGGTTGTGGGTTCGTTTCCCACGGGGGGCCAGTATAAAAAAAATATATATTCACTAACTGTAAGTCGCTCTGGATAAGAGCGTCTGCTAAATTACTAAAATGTAAAAAATGTAAAATGATGCACTCGTTAGCACTTCCTCTCTCTCTCTGTCTCCTCCTTCTTATCGTCTCTCATATCACAGAAGAACAAAGAAACAGACAATAATTTAGTAGTTTATGCACTCACTGGGTTATTTCAACCATTCAATACCAATACCCCTCTGTTCACATTCGCTCTAAGAAATAAGCAAACAACTTACTCAGGAATAGTATAAATAGCTCAATAACATTTTATTTTATTTTTTTATTTAATCATTTTTTTTATTTTTAATCCGTCAACATATCTCTCTCATTTATCAATTCAATAGATCTCAACAAATAGTTTCATCATTAAGCAACAGCCAATTTAACAAACAGAACATTATATTCGTGTTCAAATCTCCCCCACTCCCTGTCTGCTCCGAGTCTGCGTCTCCCAGCAACTCAGTGCAGGCAGAGGAGCGGCACATTCGCTCCACGTAACTCCAAACCCACAAAATCACACGCATGCGTAGGACATTCACCAGTGCGATTTCAGAGTGGAGGGAGCTCTCTCCAGGCTCTCTCCCAGCTAGACAACAGAAAGTAGACAGTCCCGCTGTACTTCCTCTCTTTCCCCCATAGACAAACAGTAACACTTAACAGAACTCACAAACCAACATAAAACATCGAACACAAATCCTACTCTCTTCTACACACATACACATACAGTTTAAGAGGCTTTTCCCATTCCTATGGACCCCTAAGGCAGTATGCTACCTCCATTGCGCCGTATATTTCCATTGTTCCTAAATTTCTGCTACCACGAGTTCGAGGACATTCGATGAGCGGTTACATCAATCATATACTTCGTCAACTATAAGTTGAGCGGTAACTTGCAACCGAATATATATACCACAACCCAAAGTCCCCGGGACTTACCTAAATTCACCTAACGTGCTTTTAGGATTTTTCGGCCCATCCTAATGATCGCCTCGTTAGAGGGCTTCCATAGATTCGCAATGTCCTAATTTGTATACATTTTCCTTGGCCTTATTCCTTCATTCTATTCTTCAATAGTTATAGACACTCCCCCCCTGTTTGCGTTGTTACCAGCGCAAACAAATTTAGAATTTTAGAACGGACTCCTATCCCACAGCAAATAACAGCAAAACCTGCACACATAAGTCTTTTAAACGGTACATCTCTCCAGCACACAGTGCAAAGCCAGTATAGCCTAACAATATTAAATCCACTTTTTGTATTGAGTGAGAAATGCCTCTTGCATTTGTGTATATCTTTGTTTTGGTCACACTGTGTGATGTCATTTAGGCTACTTCTACAAGTGGCCACAGACGCTTCTCATAGAAACGACTAGTTTCTGCAAAGATGTTGGGAAATACGAGACTTGCAGCAGCTAAGATGATGAGGAACCTCCTTGCACCGTGCAAAAAGTGGATTTAATATTTTTTCCTGAATTTTCTCTCTATTTTTGAGTAGGCTACCACCTGCAACTGCACACAGATGTTTATAAGAGACGTTTCTTCTGAGGTTAGGGGTCTATAATTGTAAAATGAATGTGTTTGATTTAATAACCAGTCTAATCTAACTATTTTGGTCGTTCATCTGGACTCTTCATTGTCATCATCAACATACTATAACACTTTGAATTACCTAGGAATATTACTATAGCAACTGGTTGCTAAGGGAAACGAGACACCACCATGATCCTCTTGTTGTGAGACTGAGAGGGAGTGAGATTTGAGAAGTGCATAAGGAGAGGTGGGAAGCAGAGAAGACAGAGCCTGGTTGAAATTCCACCAAATGGATAAGAAGAGGCAGACAAAGTTTGGCACATTTATGCTTTCAGTGGTTGACGGACACGAATGAACGAGTAAACGCAGTTTTTAGCCTAGTAAGGTGTCACAAATTAATACCTCAGTATTAATTATCCAGTGCGCGGAATCTCCATGAAGTCTGCATGACGATTTTCGCGTAAAGAGAGGCAGCGCGGGAGAGTGGACTTGTAGCCTGGCAGGTATGTTGTGCTATTTTGAATAAAGCTAGCAATACAGCTAATAAAAGTTTTAGGGTATTATTAATTTCGTACAGGTAACTAAATACATGGAGCTATCTAACAGCAATGCTGTTGTGGGCTTTCAAATGTAATTAATTACAACCGAGCCTATAAAGTCAGTTTTTCAGTCAGTCCTATCATTTGTATTGAAAATAGGTTATTATAACAAAAGGTAAACACACACATTTACAATAATAGTTAGGTCTATGTTAGTAGCCTAAAATTTACTGATACAAGTACAGAAACATTCCCTCTGACATAGCCAGAGGCAACCTAGGCTACACTGCCATTAATACTATACTTATTATATACACGTTATGTTCTACAGTACTGGTTTAAGTCTAAGAACAGGGTTCTCTCCCATAAAATCTTATCTCTGTCTCTATCACAGACATGCATGACCAAGGAAGATAGGCTACATAGAAACAGATAAAATAGAGAGAGATAAGGTGCAAGAGAGACAAAGGTAGAGAATAAACAGTGGGAGGGCAAGAATTGGAGAGCACATCAGCACCGGAGCTATGCCTAGTTCAATGTAAGGAAGTAGACTACTCAATTGCCTCTCCAGTGTGAGGGAGATGAGGCCAAACCAGGGACCTTGTATGTGATCAGACCTGTTGAAGGTGGGGTTCATGTGTGAATGTGAATATGAAAGTGTGAGTATGTATAGCTAGTATGATAACGTATCAATGTAAACACTTTGCCATTTGAGTTTGGACACAATGTACTAGTATCATCCAGATATATCGGTGCATTTTGTTTAAATTATGTTTAATCATGAATTCAAAGTAACAAAACTGTGTGTGTGTGTGTGTGTGTGTGTGTGTGCGTGTGTGTGTGTGTGTGTGAAAAATCTTCAAATACGGGTAGAGGCATTTTGGAAGACTGTTAGGAAACTTGGCCATACATACAATGCCTTCGGAAAGTATTCAGACCCCTAGACTTTTTCCACATTTTGTTACGTTACAGCCTTATTCTAAAATGGATTAAATAAAAAAATCCTAATCAATCTACACACAATACACCATAACGACAAAGCGAAAATAGTTTTTTTTGAAATTTTTGCAAATGTATTAAAAATATAAAACAGAAATACCTTATTTACATAAGTATTCAGACCTTTTGCTATGAGACTCGAAACTGAGCTCAGGTGCATCATGTTTCCATTGATCATCCTTGAGATGTTTCTACAACTTGATTGGAGTCCACCTGTGGTAAATTCAATTGATTGGACATGATTTGGAAAGGCACACACCTGTCTATATAAGGTCCCACAGTTGACAGTGCATGTCAGAGCAAGGGTACTAAAATATTTCTGCAGCATTGAAGGTCACCAAGAACACAGTGGCATCCATCATTCTTAAATGGAAGAAGTTTGGAACCACCAAGACTCTTCCTAGAGCTGGCCGCCCGGCCAAACTGAGCAATCAGGGGAGAAGCGTCTTGGTCAGGGAGGTGACCAAGAACCCGATGGTCACTCTGACTGAGCTCTAGAGTTCCTCTGTGGAGATGGGAGAACCTTCCAGAAGGTAAACCATCTCTGCAGCACTCCACCAATCAGGTCTTTATGGTAGAGTGGCCAGACGGAAGCCACTCCTCAGTAAAAGGCACATGACTGCCCGCTTGGAGTTTGCCAAAAGGCACCTAAAGACTCTCAGACCATGAGAAACAAGATTCTCTGGTCTGATGAAACCAAGATTTAACTCTTCGGCCTGAATGCCAAGCGTCACATCTGGAGGAAACCTGGCACCATCCCTACGGTGAAGCATGGTGATGGCAGCATCATGCTGTGGGGATGTTTTTCAGCAGCAGGGACTAGGAGACTAGTCAGGATCGAGGCAAAGATGAACGGAACAAAGTACTGAGGGATCCTTGATGAAAACCTTCTCCAGAGCACTCAGGACCTCAGACTGGGCACGACCCTAAGCACACAGCCAAGGAAATGCAGGAGTGGCTTTGGGACAAGTCTCTAAACTATGTCCATAAACTATTCTCATTGCTTCTACAGATTGTGAATTAAAAATAAACATTTTTGCTAAAAGTATTTTTATATTATTTATCGATTGACTATGACTTTTCAGATCACCCAGTAATGCTATCTGCAAGGTTAGCTCCAGGTAAATATTGCAATCCTTTAGCCATTCCTGGACATGTGTCCAAAAACAAGCTACAAATGGACAGAACCAAAACAAATGATCTAATGATTCTGTCTCTTCACAGCAAAATCTGCAGAGCTGGGAAGATTGTATTCCCCCATATAAATAACATTCTATTGGTAGCAAGAATATTATATAATAATTTAAATTGAAAGATTCTAATTTTTGAATCCGGTGTCGTTTTGCGTGTCAGTTCATAAACACTATGCCATGGGATCGGTACGTCAAAAATCTCTTCCCAACTATTTTGCAATCTATATGGGACGGCTGTCAATCCTTTGGTCCTTAAGTGAAACTGATATTCTTTTTATTTATCACAGTTTTCCTTAACCAATTATGTTCTTTAATGCAAGGCCGACAGACAAGTTCCTTACTTTCTCCCCCCTTCCACTTTCCTCTTCCACTTTTGCGGTAAGGCTGCAATTATTTGGTTGTAATTTTGGGTAGAGCAGACATTTCCATATGTTTTTGTTAGCTGCATGTGCGACATAACTCCACCAGTCCTACCGATGATATCATTTACGAAGATTATACCTTTTTTATACATTCTGTCAAAAAATAAAGGTTTTTTGTCAATTAGTATATTTGAATTTAACCACAATATTTGTTGCATTATTTGTTCTGTAGTTTCTGGAGGATTAAATTGCCGCAACCACAATGATTTCTATATTTTCTCCCCCTTGGTAGTGCCATTAATCACCATTGCGATAAAGGCCACAAAGTCCACATTTTAACCTTTAAAATGTCAGGATCATCTTGGTGAAAGGCAAACCCTGCAGCTTGCATTGAAGGCCTATCCACCACCATGGACTCTTCAGGAGCACCATTCAAACCCTCAACCCTTTTAACCGCTGCTGCATAGGAAATGCTCTGTACAACCCTAACTTTGGCCTCCTCATTTTCTTTCACCGTGGCTTCATGGTTCCCACCACAATTGTAACATTTCACTTTTTCATCACTTTTATAACACATTAAATGATATTTTCCACAACTTGGACATCTCGGTTTCTCCCTTCTGCAAACCCTTGACACATGACCAAAAGCTTTACAGTGATCACACTGCATTGGTCTTGGGATAAATGCTCTGACTTTGTAGTTTTGTCACGAGTTACAAAGCCAGAACCCAGAAGCAGACCAGGACAAGGTAAGTTGAAACGGAGGTGAGTGTTTATTTACAAATTCAAGAGTGATGCTGAATAATCCAGGGAACAGAGCGGGCGGCGTTGATTAGTTGTTGGGGGTGCAGTGGTTGATCCAATCATGGCTCGGCAGCCGCCGACCACCAGGCAGAGGTTGGATGAAGGTTCCGGACGAGTGACTGCAGATGGAACAAAAACGGAGGTAAGTAAACAACAAACCAACAAGGTGCAAAACAACAAAACTAACGCTAGAAGCTCTACGACTGATACTCTGGTAAACCTACTGTTCATGGCTAACGATCCGGCAGGGAATGGATGTTAGGCCAGAGCCTAAGAAGGGTGATGATCAGGACCAGGTGTGCAGATTGCTGATGGGATGCAGGTGCGGAAATCAAGAGAGCTCCCCGGAGCGTTCCAGAACCCTCGGGAAACTGGAGATCACGAGCAGAAAAACTAGTCCACAGACAGGACCCGACTCAGACTGCCGGGATCGTTACAGTACCCCCTCCGGCGAACGCCACCGGGCGGACTCCCCGGAGCGCCAGGATGGAGGCGGTAGAAGTCACGGATGAGGTCAGCATCTAGGATCTGTCGCCGCGGAATCCAACTCCTCTCTTCAGGACCATACCCCTCCCAGTCCACGAGATACTGGAAACCCCGGCCCCGCCGTCTGGAATCCATGATGCGTCGCACCGTGTAGGCAGGACCACCTCCGATCATCCGAGGAGGAGGAGGAGGAGGCGGAGGAGGCAACAGAGGACTGAGGAAAACAGGCTTGATGCAGGAGACATGAAAGGTGGGATGGACTCTGAGCGTCCTCGGGAGTTTGAGTCGAACTGCCACCGGATTGATCACCTTCTCCACCACAAACGGACCAATGAACTTCGGTAACAACTTCCTAGACTCAGTCCGTAAAGGAAGATCCCGTGTGGCCAACCAGACCCTATCTACGATGGTATAGGTGGGAGCGGGGATCCGGCGACGATTCGCCTGGAGCTGATACCGGTCCGAAACTCTAAGGAGTGCCTTTCTGGCCCGATGCCAGGTCCGGTGGCAACGACGAATATGGGCCTGAACAGAAGGCACTGAGAGCTCCTTCTCCTGAGAAGGGAACAAGGGAGGTTGGTAGCCATACAGGCACTGGAAGGGGAGACATCCCAGTGGCAGATGTAGGGAGAGTATTGTGGGCATACTCAACCCAAGGCAACTGAGAGACCCAGGAGGTGGGGTTGGAAGAGGCCAGGCAGCGTAGCGTGGATTCCATCTTCTGGTTGGCTCTCTCCGCCTGACCATTAGATTGGGGGTGAAAACCAGATGTGAGACTGACTGTAGCTCCAATGGCCAAACAGAAGGACTTCCAGACAGCAGAGGTAAACTGAGGGCCACGGTCGGAAACGATATCACTGGGCAAACCGTGGACCCTGAAAACCTCCCTAACCAGGATCTCGGACGTCTCCGAGGCAGAGGGAAGCTTGGCAATTGGCACAAAGTGGGCGAACTTGCTGAATCTGTCCACGATAGTCAGAACGACCGTGTTCCCCTCAGAAGCGGGCAACCCAGTGACAAAGTCCAGGGCCAGATGCGACCATGGTCGCCGGGGAATAGGAAGGGGGTGAAGTAGTCCAGAGCTGGGCCGATTGGTACTCTTATTCTGCGCACACACTGGACAGGCAGCAACATAACCCCGAGTATCCTCGGCCATGGCAGGCCACCAAAAACGTCTGCGAAGAAACGCCATCGTCCGAGCCACGCCAGGGTGACAAGCCATCTTGCTGGCGTGGGACCATTTGAGGACCGCAGGGCGAACCGACTCAGGCACAAACAACCGACCGGGTGGACCGTTACCGGGACCGGGCTGCGTCCGAAGGGCCGCCATCACCTCCTCCTCAATCTTCCACCTAACAGCTCCCACGACGCAGTTCCGGGGGAGAATTGTCTCGGTCTTGGACCCACTCTCCTCCGTCTTGGAGAACATCCGAGACAAGGCGTCCGCCTTGCCGTTCTTAGATCCAGGTCGGAACGTCAGGGAAAAATTGAATCGTCCGAAAAACAACGACCACCTGGCCTGACGGGAGTTGAGACGTCTAGCCGATTGCACGTAAGCAAGATTCTTGTGGTCAGTCCAGACAATAAACGGTTGCTCCGCCCCTCCAACCAGTGGCGCCACTCCTCCAAGGCAAGTTTCACCGCGAGAAGCTCCCCGGTTACCCACATCGTAATTCCTCTGCGCAGGCGAAAGGCGACGAGAGTAGTAGGCGCAGGGATGGAGTTTACTGTCCGTGGAGCATCGCTGCGACAGGATGGCGCCAACTCCCACATCAGACGCGGCCCACTTCAACGACGAACTGACGGGCCGTGTCCGGTTGAGAGAGAATCGGTGCGTTGGTGAATCGCCTCTTCAAATCCAGGAACGCTCGATCCGCCTCCGGATTCCACTTGAAGCTCCTGATACTGGAAGTCAAGGCAGTTAACGGAGCGGCCACACGGCTGTAATCCCGGATGAATCTGCGGTAGAAATTCGCAAACCCCAAAAATCTCTGGAGCTGCAATCTCGTACCGGGCTGGGCCCATTCCAGAACCGCTCTAACCTTCTCCTGGTCCATCCTAATCTCTCCCCTGGAGATGATGTACCCGAGAAAGGATGTCGTGTGGGCGTGAAACTCGCACTTCTCGGCCTTCACGAACAGGCGATTCTCCAACAATCGCTGCAGAACCTGCCGGACATGCTGGACGTGGTCGGAAGGTTCCTTCGAGAAGATCAGAATGTCATCCAGATAAACAAACACAAAGAGACCGATCATATCTCTCAGGACGTCGTTCACCATACTCTGGAATACCGCTGGAGCATTGGTCAGTCCAAACGGCATCACCTGATACTCAAGTGACCCATCGGTGTATTGAAACCCGTCAACCACTCGTCTCCCTCTCTGATCCGGACCATGTGATACGCATTGCGTAGGTCTAGCTTGGTGAACACCGTAGCACCCTGTAAGGAGTCGAAGGCAGAACTCATCAAGGGCAGGGGATACTTGTTCTTGACCGTGATGTCATTCAACCCCCGATAATCAATACACGGTCGAAGAGAGCCATCCTTCTTACCCACAAAGAAGAATCCTGCCCCCAGGGGGTGATGACGAGGGACGAACGAGACCAGCAGCTAGGGACTCCTTGATGTAGGTCTCCAAAGCCTCACGTTCAGGGCGGGAGATACTGTATAACCTTCCCTTGGGGTAGACAGCTCCAGGGAACAGGTTGATGGCACAATCATATGGTCGGTGGGGAGGGAGTGACAGAGCCTTCTGCTTACTGAACACTTCCCCCAAATCGTGATATGTCTCGGGAACCAGGGACAAATCTGGGGGTTTAGCCTCAATCACCTGACTGGGAACCGAATGGGGACAGGCAGTCTTGAGACAGTTAGCATGACAATCAAGGCTCCAACTTCGTTACCTTGCCCGTCACCCAATCGAACGTGGGATTGTGTTCCTTCAGCCAGGGGTATCCAAGGACCAGAGGAACATGGGAAGACGGCAGAATGAAGAATGAAATCATCTCCGAATGATTCCCCGACAACAGCATCTTAACCGGTTCAGTCCTCATCGTGATACGTGCCAGACTACTGCCGTTCAGAGTGGTCGCTTCAATGGCTTCCGGCAATTGCTCCTTGGAAAGCCCCAGCTGTTCCACCAACTCGGCATCAAGAAAGCTTCCATCGGCACCTGAATCGATAAAGCGTTAATCGCTAAGCTCTGATTCCTGTTCACAAGGGTAGCCGGGAAACGGGGTCTGACAGAGGTATTGAGAGGATCGAAACTGGCTCGCTAAAAGTCCTCCCAACTTTAGCGAGCCGCGCAGTTTGACGACCGCCGGGAACAGGTGGCGAGGTAATGTCCCGAACCACCACAGTAGAGGCAACAGTTAGTCCTACGCCTGAGTTGGCGTTCCTCCTTGGTTAACCCGTGCCGCCCTACTTGCATTGGTTCCGAATCGGGAGACAGGACCTCTCCACTAATCCTGTGTGGTGGACGATGATCGACGTATTCTGGTCCAATCCCCGACCCGACTGGAACCTGAGAAGCTGATCGATTGGACGGACCCCATTGCTTCTCCCTCCTTCGCTCTCGGACTCGATTATCCACCCGAATAGACAAGGCTACCAAGCTGTCCAGGTCACTAGGCTCGGATAGGAGATCAACTCATCCTTGAGCTGCTCCGACAGACCCTGGTAAAAGGCCGCTGGAGACTCCTCATTCCACCCACTCTCCACAGCCAACGTCTTGAACTCGATCACGAAGTCGGCCACGCTGCGAGTTCCTTGGTGAAGCGAAAACAGGCGCCTAGCTGCGTCCCTCCCTCGGACGGAATGGTCGAAAAGCTTCCTCATCTCGGCCGTGAACCCCTGGTATGAAGCCATGCAGGGGTCTTGTCGTTCCCAAACGGCTGAAGCCCACTCCAGCGCTCGACCACGCAGCAACTCAATCACAAAGGCTATCCTAGCCTTGTCTGTGGCATAAGAGTAGGGCTGTAGATCGAACACTAACCCACACTGCATAAGGAAAGAACGGCATCTTCCCAGCTCCCCCTCATATTTATCCGGCGCCGGAACCTTGGGCTCACGGAAGGACACCGCTCCAGACGCGGCAGGCGAGATGGGTGAAACCGGTAGTGGATCCTCCACCGGAAACTTGCGCTGGTTCTGGACCTCCGTCAGACCGGTAGAAAGGTTCCGAACTGCCAACGCGATCTCCTGTAGCTCCGTGCTATGATGGCCCAACATCTTCTCCTGATGGGTAATGGCATGGCGAACAGAGTCCAGGTCCGCTGGGTTCATTACTGGCCGGATCGTTCTGTCACGAGTTACAAAGCCAGAACCCAGAAGCAGACCAGGACAAGGTAAGTTGAAACGGAGGTGAGTGTTTATTTACAAATTCAAGAGTGATGCTGAATAATCCAGGGAACAGAGCGGGCGGCGTTGATTAGTTGTTGGGGGTGCAGTGGTTGATCCAATCATGGCTCGGCAGCCGCCGACCACCAGGCAGAGGTTGGATGAAGGTTCCGGACGAGTGACTGCAGATGGAACAAAAACGGAGGTAAGTAAACAACAAACCAACAAGGTGCAAAACAACAAAACTAACGCTAGAAGCTCTACGACTGATACTCTGGTAAACCTACTGTTCATGGCTAACGATCCGGCAGGGAATGGATGTTAGGCCAGAGCCTAAGAAGGGTGATGATCAGGACCAGGTGTGCAGATTGCTGATGGGATGCAGGTGCGGAAATCAAGAGAGCTCCCCGGAGCGTTCCAGAACCCTCGGGAAACTGGAGATCACGAGCAGAAAAACTAGTCCACAGACAGGACCCGACTCAGACTGCCGGGATCGTTACAAGTTTATATACCCCAACTGCACTTGAGTAGGAAAAGACTCCATATCAAAAAACAAAAGAACAAATAAACTCTTCACTTTTTCATCATTCACCACTCGATTCATCCGACGTGCATCAATCACTCCAGGAATATTTTTCATCTCTTTAACATCGACTTCCCACGAGACGCCAGATATTACCCCCTTTGAGGGGTGCCCTGTTCTGAAGAGACACACACGACACGTCAAACTTTTCAAATCGGGATGAGCCGCAACACACGTTCCTTCTGATCCGCAGAAGTACAAAGAATCGAAACAAACCCGCCTCTCATGACCCTCACATCCTTCACTTTACCCATCACTCTCTCCACCAGTTTGAATAGCTCAAATGGATTCTTCAAGATTGGTATTTGGATAAGCTGCTCCTCATTAACAAACCTTCCACCTACAAGATATAAAGGACGTTCTCATCACTGTACCCTACTTTACTCCATTTTCCAGTTTTTTGAAAAAAGACTCCAATCCTCCTTGATTCTACCGCCATTAGATTCACAATCCACTTCATCCTCCACCTCCGCCATCTTTTCCAATCTCACCTACAATTGCATCCCTTCCTCCTTGCTTCCTTTCTCCCTTCCCTGGGGTTAGGTTAACCACTGATCTGACAATACTGATATATTCAATTATGTTGCAGGGTTTTAAATGTTTTATAGGCTACATTATTTTTTTTTATCCTACAATAGAACGTTTCTCAGATAGAGATAGATGTGTGATAATCCGTTTTCACCCTCGAATCTCAGAGGGAGGTCGGAAAGCAGTGAGAGAAGAGTAATAGGCCATTGGATGCTTTCACTTGACATACATTTCACCATCATTTCACCGTCAGAATCAGAATGTACTTATTCACCAAGTACATTTACTCATACCCAGCAATAGACAAATATACAGACAGAATACAGACAGAGGAATTTACACGGTCAACATACATAATATACAATATAAATACAGTAAACATAAAATACAATGGATGGTAAATTGCATTGCTTGAAATTCTACCTTCCAGCGAGGCTAAATCATCCCTAAACAGCTGACTGTAAATGCCATGGCTCTTGGCGCCTCTAAAAATGGTCGGGAGCAGGGAGACACAGAGGGGAAAACAGCAAAGATCAAATTGGCCAGCTGCAGATGAGAACATGTAATAGTAGTGTATGACCATTAGAGGGAGACAAGCGGTTGCACCTGCATTGAGGAATCATCAGGACTGTTGTTAGAGTTACTGGGAAGGGAAAGGGGGATAACTAGTCAGTTGCACAACTGAATGCATTCAACCGAAATGTGTCTTCCGCATTTAACCCAACCCCTCTGAATCAGAGAGGTGCGGGGGGCTGCCTTAATTGATGTGCTCAGGGAGTGAAATAAATACAATTAACCATGTTTTATTGTCACATACAGCGGATAGGGGCAGACAGTGAAATGTGTTGTTTTACAGGGTCAGCCATAGTAGTACGGCGCCCTAGAGCAAATTAGAGGTAAGTGCCTTGCTCAATGACACATCGACAGATTTTTCACCTTGTCTGCTCGGGTATCCAAATAGCATAATGCAGTGTCTACAGTTTCTACAGGAGTTCTCCTTTGAAGCCAGATCTGCCCTCTCCTCCTTGTCCACATCAGAGACCTGTGACAGTGATGTGTACCTGGCCTTGCAGCGGTCAGACACCATTAGTAGCAGACAGCCTTGATATGCTTGTGACCTGAAGCAGCAATATCAAACACTATGAGGATACCTTTTAATAAAATTCTAAACAAAAAGTGCATTTCATACTATGTTTATGAGCATCAAAATACATGTTTTTGAAACGAGAAGCCAATCAACACACACACACACACACACACACCGTGTGCTTCCCCGAGCCACAAGCCGTAAGGGAACATATAGCCAAACAGAACTGACAGCTAAGTTTAAACCTGCTCTTCATGCCGTCCTGCTGGCCAGGCTGAGGCTGAGGCACATGCACAAGAGAGCTCCAGGAACGGAAGATGAGAGTGAATGCTGAGTCATAAATACTTCTTTTTTTAAACTGTCCGACCGGGCCCATCACACTGAGGGAGAGAACGGGGAAGGGAGGGGGTGTGAATCTGAGCTTTACAACACTTGCTTCCTGGAGGTTAGGGCCAAGGGAGGAGATGGAGAGTCACATGACTTTACATGGCACCCTTCTACTCTTCCCCTGGGAACAAGCCCCTTAGTTATTCCACTGGGACCAAGCCCTTTAGTTATTCCCCTGTGAACAAGCCCCTTAGTTCTTCCCCTGTGAACAAGCCCTTTAGTTCTTCCCCTGTGAACAAGCCCTTTAGTTCTTTCCCTGTGAATAAGCCCTTTAGTTCTCCCCCTGGGAACAAGCCCCTTAGTTCTTCCCCTGTGAACAAGCCCTTTAGTTCTTCCCCTGGGAATAAGCCCTTTAGTTCTCCCCCTGGGAACAAGCCCCTTAGTTCTTCCCCTGTGAACAAGCCCTTTAGTTCTTCCCCTGGGAACAAGCCCCTTAGTTATTGCCCTGGGAACAAACCCCTTAGTTCTCCCCCTGGGAACAAACTCCTTAGTTCTCCCCCTGGGAACAAGCCCTTTAGTTCTCCCCCTGGGAACAAGCCCTTTAGTTCTCCCCCTGGGAACAAGCCCTTTAGTTCTCCCCCTGGGAACAAGCCCTTTAGTTCTTCCTCTAGACACCAAAACGTTTCCTTTTCAAAGATTCTGTGAAGCAGAAATGTAGTTTCACACAGGCAAAGTAACAAAATATAAATGTTAGCACTAGTTGGGAAATTAGAAATCCCATATGGTATTAAACATTTGCAGGATGAGCAATAGCTTAACAAATAAACTGTCAAAATGTGTTTTTTCTTTTTTCCCCGTCAAGCATCTGTAGCTCATTCTGTCAATAGCACACAAGGGGGGGATTCCACTATCAGCTATGCTTCTGAGACCCAGGCAGGCAAAGTGAAGTGAAGTGTATTAAACAGTCATCACATTGAGAATAGACAGTAGGGTAAAAAGGTAGTCGTCACCATAGTGTCACGATCGTCGGGAAGAGAGGAGGACCAAGGCGCAGCGTTGAATGCGAACATATTTATTTATATAATGATCACACGATCAAAAACAACAAAACGATGACGTGACAGTCAATGGTCAAACACAAACCAACACGAACAAGATCCCACAACCACTGTGGGCAAACAGCCTGTTTAAATGTGGTTCCCAATCAGAGACAACCAGCCACAGCTGACACTCGTTGCCTCTGATTGAGAACCACACTGGCCAACATAGAAATGAAATACATAGATCTACACACCCTGGCTCAACATAACAGTGTCCCCAGAGCCAGGGCGTGACAGTACCCCCCCCTAAAGGCGCGGACTCCGACCGTGCCAACTAAATACCACAGGGGAGGGACCGGGTGGGCACTCCGCCTTGGCGGCGGATCCGGCTCCGGGCCTGATCCCCACTCCCTCTCTAACCCCCCAAAGTACCCCTGGTCCGGTCTGGCCCCGCTGGCCGGAGCTGGACTGAACACTGGTGGAGCGGATTGCTCTAGCTCCGGCGTAACGCATCTGACCGGTGCCGGACCAGGCACCAGTGGAACAGGCACGGGCCGTGCCGATGGCGACGCCCACCACTGGCTTGGTGTGGAGAACAGGCACGGGCCGTGCAGGACTGGACTTGACGCACACCACTGGCTTGGTGTGAGGAGCAGGAGCGGGCCGAACCGGCTGGCGACGCGCACCATTGGCTTGGTGCGGGAAGCAGGAGCGGGCCGGACCGGCTGACGAGCGCACCCCTGGCTTGGTGCGTGGAGCAGGAATGGACCGGACCGGGCTGACGATGCGCACCCCTGGCTTAGTGCGTGGAGCAGCAACGGGCCGGACCGGGCTGGACGATACGCACTCCCTGGCTTGGTGCGTGGAGCAGGAACGGGCTGGACCGGGCTGACGACTCGCACCCCTGGCTTGGTGCGAGTGGCAGGAACAGGCCGAACCGGGCTGGCGACGCGCACCATAGGCTTGGTGCGGGGAGCAGGAACAGGCCGGACCGGGCTGACGATACGCACCCCTGGCTTGGTGCGTGGAGCAGGAACAGGCTGGACCAGGCTGGAGACTCGCACCATTGGCCTGGTGCGGGGAGCAGGAACAGGCCGGACCGTACTGGGGACACACACCACTGGCCCTACGCAGGGATCTGGAATGGGCCGGACCGGACTGGTAAAACACCCCAGTACCTCTCGCCGTGCCTCTACACCTTTCATCCCCTCTTCGACCAGTGGCCCCCGTAACCTGGTGGCCTCCTCTGCCAACCCGCTGGGCCGCTCTGTCGCGGTCTCCTGCTGGCCCGTCCTCCACGCCGTTAGCCCCCCCCTAAAAATTTTCTGGGCGTCTCTCCTACCCGTGGACCAGGTCTCCATGTCCCTCGCCAAACTTTCGCCCTTCTGCTTCCAAGTCCGGCCCTTCTCTTCCTCACCCGGCTTGACCCAGTCGAGGAGGCGAAGGAGATCTGCTAGAGATCTCCCTGGCGATGGCTCCTGGACATGCTGCTTGGTCCAGTCTTGGTGGGATCTTCTGTCACGATCGTCGGGAAGAGAGGAGGACCAAGGCGCAGCGTTGAATGCGAACATATTTATTTATATAATGATCACACGATCAAAAAACAACAAAACGATGACGTGACAGTCAATGGTCAAACACAAACCAACACGAACAAGATCCCACAACCACTGTGGGCAAACAGCCTGTTTAAATGTGGTTCCCAATCAGAGACAACCAGCCACAGCTGACACTCGTTGCCTCTGATTGAGAACCACACTGGCCAACATAGAAATGAAATACATAGATCTACACACCCTGGCTCAACATAACAGTGTCCCCAGAGCCAGGGCGTGACACATAGGGTGCTTTTACAAATGCACCACCTGTCTCCTTCAACTGTATAGCATTAAGCTAACGCTGGCTGGAGAGAGCAGCTGTGAATGGTCTTTCTGGGAAGCATCTCTGCACCAGAGAGCCTTTTATTAGCGATAATGGCCCATTTGTTAGTGTGTGTGTGTGTGTGTGTGTGTGTGTGTGTGTGTGTGTGTGTGTGTGTGTGTGTGTGTGTGTGTGTGTGTGTGTGTGTGTGTGTGTGTGTGTGTGTGTGTGTGTGTGTGTGTGTGTGTGTGTGTGTGTGTGTGTGTGTGTGTGTGTGTGTGTGTGTATGTGTGTGCATGCGTGCATGTGTACTGTTTGAGTCATTTTGGGATGGAGCACTAGGCAACGTCATGTCTGGCAGGGACAATGAAAAGCACTTAACTTTGTCTGAGGTCAAAGGCATAGTATTGTGCAGCACAGCAGCCATTATGTGATGGACAACAACAAAATGGGAGAGATGGAGAGAGGATGAGGTCATAGAGTCCTTAAAGATCTAGCCTATAGGCGGAGGAGCTAGAGGTTGATTCTAGACAGGGCCTCATGCCTCATTGGCCAAAGTACCCTAGTCTATAGGTCAGTGGTCTAGACCTGCGCGTGGGGTTGATAACCCATATATCCTTCAGCTTTCATCATAAGTATGCTCTATCCAGACTGGCCCATGGTACGCCTGAGGAGCATGCACCTCTCTGGTTACCAGTCCTTGGTATTGGGGTCTATTTCTGGAATGCACCTCCCTCCCTCCCTCTCCAGGTGGAGGTGTTATATATACATACACTCAGTGGGATGGATCACGGCTCAGACCAGCGGGTGCGACGGAATAGCCTTCCCCCCTCCTGCAAGGCTCCCGGCGGGCTGGGTGGCGATGAAAGATGGGCAGGTGGGAACTTCTAGCCCTGCACATTCAGCTGGATCACACTGGGAGCTGTCAGTGAGGTTAATTTTATGATGCTTGTGATTCGTGGGCATGGTTAGGTTACGCCTCAACAGTCACTCATATTAGCAAACTTATTTCAAACTACACATTTCCTAGTAGGGCCCTATGGGTTATTTATTATAATGAACGATATCAGCAAAATGTCCACGATAAGTGGTTCGGTTTATCGTCCCAGGTCTAGGATGCTTCAATGCCAATATTCTATCCGGCTCCCTTTATAGAAGTCAAGATATTTTATAGCCATTTTTCTTCAGTTGACTATTTCTTGCTGATGACTGAAAGTAACTGATGGCTATATGAACCTTCTTACTTCACTTTGTCAGTTAGAGAGGATGTTAAATTGCTAGGCTACGTATCGTAAATAAACCTAGCTGGGATATAAGGTTAGTACATCACTCTCAAAATGGCTGACATAGCTGTCAATGAAATACATCAGCGCAGGCATTCAGCACAGCATCCCCAAGAGGCAGATCACATCCATCATGCCACAGTGACTGGCCGCAAGGCCAACGATGAACTAGTTATATCTGAGGGCACAGGAGCTAGCCTGAGTCCCACATCTGTTTGTGTTGTCTTGCCAACTGCTATGTCAACGTCACGCCAAAGTTGGCAAGACAGCACAAACAGAGTTGGGAGTCAGACTAGACAGGAACGTCCCTCAGAGTTCATTGTGAATTGATGAATGATGTGTGTCTTTGGCAACTCAATGTCTGGAAAAAGTTCGCCTGGCTGTATAATCTATTTTCCTGTATTCCAACAGTTTCATTTACAGTGGGACTGAGTGTGTAGTGACATGCTGTCCACTACCCTGCCTTATTGTTCTCCTGAGAAGGACAACAGGTGGCTCTGACAATACAGGCACCGTCACGTCTCCATGACAACCCCCAGCACATTGTAAATAAACTCAGAGACGATGGGAGCCCATTGAGGTCTAAATCTATAAGGGGATATTTTCTACCTCCCCTAGCTGGGATTGTGAGCCCCAGCTTTTAGTCTGTTTCTGAGAAGATGTACGTGTGTGTGTGTGTCAAGGAGAAGTTCAGATGACAGCTGGGGACTGACACAATGGAAGCCTCGAATGTGCCTTGTCCTCACCACACACATAGTTTGTGTCAGTCCAGAAACACTTGCAGACACTGAAACATTGACACCACTGCTACTCAAGAGGCCAGAGGAAAAGCCTTCCCACCCACACACCCACCGCAGCACCGCTCACTGATTGAAAACACAGACCTGCATAGAGCCAAGGACACATTGAAAGGAGTCTGAGATGAATCCGTTGTTGCAGTGTGGTTGCCGTGGTGTGGTCGGACAGAAAGCAGTCCCACAGGAGAGCATGCCTCAGTGAAGGTCCAAGCGTAGAACATTATACTTCTGGAAGGAACCCTAGGTTTTAAAGGGGAAAGAACATGCTGTGAAGTTCAGTAATTCTTTGAAAAATACAGTTTTCAATTATTTGCAGAGTTGGCTGGCAAATGAACATAGAATCTGGATATTGTTTTTGAATACTGCTATGCTCCTATCAGACAACCATTTTGATTCCCCACATGCAAATCAAATGCCTTGTCCTAAGGTACCAGACCAGGTGACATGGTCACCCAGACTCTATTGTCATCCAGAATAGACCACCTGAGTCAAATAAAAACTACAATGTATTTTACTCTGTCACCTTGTGTCACCTGTTGTTTAAGCTGTGGGTACCAGTGGCTTCACTAACACTAAAGTCCTGATTACATGTAGGGCTCAGCTTTCCACAGTGCTGCCTCTTGTTAGTGTCTGTCTGTCTGTCTGTCTGTCTGTCTGTCTGTCTGTCTGTCTGTCTGTCTGTCTGTCTGCCTGCCTGCCTGCCTGCCTGCCTGCCTGCCTGCCTGCCTGCCTGCCTGCCTGCCTGCCTGTCTGTCTGTCTGTCTGTCTGTCTGTCTGTCTGTCTGTCTGCCTGCCTGCCTGCCTGCCTGCCTGCCTGCCTGCCTGCCTGCCTGCCTGCCCTGCCTGCCTGCCTGCCTGCCTGCCTGCCTGCCTGCCCGCCCGCCCCGCCCTCTCTCTCTCTCTCTCTCTCTCTCTCTCTCTCTCTCTCTCTCTCTCTCTCTCTCTCTCTCTCTCTGTCTCTGTCTCTGTCTCTGTCTCTGTCTCTGTCTCTGTCTCTGTCTCTCTCTCTGTCTCTCTGTCTGTCCTGATGAAGGTAGATGCCATCGAATGACATGTACAATCATATAGAACTATAGGATGTGTATGGTAGGTGCTATTAGGGTCTTACTGGCCAGTTTCTTTCAACTTGGAAACCTGTCTATACTTCATGTTCCCCTGTCAAGGTTTTCACTCTCTTCATAAAACAACAATCACCCAATCGGACTAACCTACCCCTGGGCACTTGAAAGAAGTTCCCCCCTTCTCTCTCTCCTTCCTCTCGCTCTCTCTCCACGGGGACTGTCCCAGACTCCTTAGGGATCAGTTCCCTGACAGGACCATCTGGCCAAGTGTGTGTGTGTGTTTGTGTATGTACTGTGGAAGGGGGCTAGAGGTGTCATTAGGGGTGGGTTAAATTTAGCAGCGAGGCTGATATCTGCATGCCAGGTCCTATCCCTCCCTCTACCCCCTCCTCCCTCTCTCCTCCCCTCCCTCCCTCCCCAGTCATTTCTCTCCACTGCACCACACTGTCCTTCTATCCACACAGCAGCGTCTCATTCCCCCTCTTTCTGTCTCTCTCTCCCAGGCACGCTCCCTCTCTCCGTCAGCATCGGCGGGAGAGTGATTCACCCCCCTCCTCCTCCTCCTCCTCCTCCTCCTCCTCCTCCCCACATCGCTCTAACTGGATTGTACAGACAGAGGCAAGCTGAGGACACACATGAGAGGAGAGAAAGGGTTTGATCAGGGAAGGAAGACGTGGAAACACTACACACTGGATAACATTTCCTCTCTGCTGGCAGGAGGCTACAGAGCAATAGATTGACACTGCAGCAGTAGCAGTAGCAGCAGTCTGGACTACAGCTTTGACTCACCGCTCCCTGGAGGTAAGACTGGTTGTCAGCTACACACTGCAGCTACACCCAGAGAGGGAGGTCAAACTACAGGGACTTCTCTCTCTGTACCCATGACAACCCTCTGTGTCTACAGTACTTCATTCACTTTATCATGTGCATTCTGCAGTGTATGGAGACAGGCTGGTGTTGAGTGCGTGTTGCAGTGACGGTGTTGTGGCTAATTAGACAGGGCAGGTAGATATAGCTACATGTACTGACTGCATGAGGGGAACATGTAGTGATCACAGAGACCACTCTGCTCACTGTTGTATTCTCAGTCAGATCAGCTGAGGGAGTTGCTTTACAGATCCACTATCAATCCTATTCACTCCTGTTGATTTGACATCGTTGCATGATTATTGATGTATTTGGTGCATATCTGCATGATTATTGATGTTTTGGGTGCATATCTGCATGAGTATTGATGTTTTGTTTGTGTATCTGGATGGAATACTGTACTGAAAAAAAGATGCTATCTAGAACCGAAAAGGGTTCTTCGGCTGTCCCCATAAGATAACCCTTTGAAGAACCCTTTTGGTTCCAGGTAGAACCTCTTTGGTTCCCTTTCCACAGATGGTTCTACATGGAACCCAAAAGGGTTCTACCTGGAACCAAAAAGGGTTCTACCTGGAACCAAAAAGGGTTCTTCTATGGGGACAGTTTCCAGTTAAACATAATACCATGTGATTGACTGCAGCTAATATGAACATATCTATCTATTGTCAACTGAGAAGTGCAGAAAGTAGTTGCCACCAAGTTCACTGGGCAGTAGTGATGTTAAGTTCTGATGACCTTCTAATCAATTTCCTTACCACACATCAAAGACAAATATCAACAAAGATGGCCTATGGATGTTCTACATTGAAGTGGTACGTATTGATAGCAGCAGGATATTTCCAAAGGGCAGCGGGTCCAGGCTTAGGTCCCTGTGCGTCTCAGATCACCAGGGGGCTGTGGGGGCTATGGGGGGCCAAACCCAATCGGGTTATCAGGCCTTCACCCAGTAGCTCCGTTTTGAAAGTGTCGTCCCAGGGCAGGGAGAGGGAGGTGGATGCCTGGCTGTCATCAATACATTTTAGCAGCGATCAGATTCTTCTGGCTGTGGATCAGACTGGCGCAAACATTGCGCCCAAAACAAGCCTGTCTGTGTTTGATCGTCACTTCTCAAGCTAGAGCAGGTCATTCCCACGTTTACAGTAGCTCATTTAGAGGGTACAGTATGGTCAATATGTGACCCAAGAGGAGTCAGTCATTTAGGGTTCCTAATCTGAAGACCCTTATAATTCCTTCAACATTGTTAACATTTATGTTATCAATTCCTGGGAGGCTCCAGGGGTTGGCATGGCAACCATGCAGTGATAAAGCACATTGGATGTTTGTGTAACATGAAAAGGACCACAAAATCTTCGGTGACAGTACAGACCTTTAGGTTTATCCCTCTTGCTTTAAGTGTGAACATTAACGGTCACCAAGGCATTCGGGGTCAATGCCTACCTTTCTCCTTGTGGACATACTTTCTATAGTACAGAACAGAATGTCAACCCCTCTAGCTTTAAGTGCGAACATTAGTGTCATCAAGGCATTCAGGAAACAAACAGCTATAGCTTTGGTCAATGCCCTCCTCTCCTCTCATCTAACCAGCTGACTATAGTTCATAACTTTATGTCAATCCCTCTAGCGTTGTCAATCAATCAATCAATTTTATTTTATATAGCCCTTCGTACATCAGCTAATATCTCGAAGTGCTGTACAGAAACCCAGCCTAAAACCCCAAACAGCTAGTAATGCAGGTGTAGAAGCACGGTGGCTAGGAAAAACTCCCTAGAAAGGCCAAAACCTAGGAAGAAACCTAGAGAGGAACCAGGCTATGAGGGGTGGCCAGTCCTCTTCTGGCTGTGCCGGGTGGAGATTATAACAGAACCATGCCAAGATGTTCAAAAATGTTCATAAGTGACAAGCATGGTCAAATAATAATCAGGAATAAATCTCAGTTGGCTTTTCATAGCCGATCATTAAGAGTTGAAAACAGCAGGTCTGGGACAGGTAGGGGTTCCATAACCGCAGGCAGAACAGTTGAAACTGGAATAGCAGCAAGGCCAGGCGGACTGGGGACAGCAAGAGTCACCACGGCCGGTAGTCCCGACGCATGGTCCTAGGGCTCAGGTCTCTCAGTTGGCTTTTCATAGCCGATCATTAAGAGTTGAAAACAGCAGGTCTGGGACAGGTAGGGCTTTTCGTGAATCGCAGGCAGAACAGTTGAAACTGGAATAGCAGCAAGGCCAGGCGGACTGGGGACAGCAAGGTGTCAGCATGCCCGGTAGTCCTGACGTATGGTCCTAGGGCTCAGGTTCTCAGAGAGAAGAGAGAACGAGAGAATTAGAGAGAGCATACTTAAATTCACACAGGACACTGGATAAGACAGAGAAGTACTCCAGGTATAACCAACTAACCCCAGCCCCCCGACACATAAACTACTGCAGCATAAATACTGGAGGCTGAGACAGGAGCGGTCCGGAGACACTGTGGCCCCATCCGAAGAAACCCCGGACAGGGCCAAACAGGAAGGGATATAACCCCACCCACTCTGCCAAAGCACAGCCCCCGCACCACTAGAGGGATATCCTCAACCACCAACTTACAATCCTGAGACAAGGCCGAGTATAGCCCACAGAGGTCTCCACCACAGCACAAACCAAGGGCGCCGCCAACCCAGACAGGAAGATCACGTCAGTAACTCAACCCACTCAAGTGACGCACCCTCCTAGGGACGGCATGAAAGAGCACCAGCAAGCCAGTGACTCAGCCCCTGTAACAGGGTTAGAGGCAGAGAACCCCAGTGGAGAGAGGGGAGCCGCCCGGCAGAGACAGCAAGGGCTGTTCGTTGCTCCAGAGCCTTTCCGTTCACCTTCACACCTCCTGGGCCAGACTACACTCAATCATATGACCTACTGAAGAGATAAGTCTTCAGTAAAGACTTAAAGGTTGAGACCGAGTCTGCGTCTCTCACATGGGTAGGCAGACTGTTGTCGTATCGAGTGAGTGGTGGCAATTATTGCTGATGAACAAAAGGAGTCTGCTCATACTGAACGTTGATCATAAGGTTTATTCAGACCACAAGCTTCAGCATGAGTAACAGAACTCTCCGAGGTCTGGAGAGCAGTGTCCTCCCATTCTAATGGCTGCTCTGCCCTATCTTCTTTGTGTACCCCTATTTATAACCAATGCAACAAGATGGGCTCCCTCTTCTGGCCAATCACCAGTTTACAACACACTTCTGTCTATTATATGTGACATTATACTAAACATTGCCTTTTGATACTAACATAACCAACATTCCATTTCTTCATGAAAAAACATTTAACAAAGACATAATCTTAATACACTACACTGTTCCAAAAATGGAGATCTATGAGAGAAAGCCCTGCCTCCCGCTGTTTGCTTAGAAATTCTAGGGACAATTGGAGGAGCCTGCGTCTTGTGACCGTAGCGTACGTATTGGTATTACGGCAGAACTAACTCGAAAAGATAGGTAGGAGCAAGCCCATGTAACGCTTTATAGGTTAACAGTCTGAACCTTAGAGGTCATCAAGCTATGCATAAAAACATGAATGGACTGTGTCTGTGTCTTCCCTCATCTATAACCTGTTGAAGCTCCATGCCCCTGATAAGCCTAACACTAAACCTAAACCTAACACTAATCTGTGCTGTAAGCAAATATTTGTCCTTACAGAAGGACACCCAGCTATGCTCCAGATGAACTTTTAAAAAGGCTTGAGACCCAACAGAGTGGTTTGTAAGTCCAAGCGACAGGCTAGCACATACAACCAGGCCTGACCTGAAATACTTTAAGAATTGAGGAGATGGGAAAAGCCACTGGATTCATATTAACGCCCATTGTGTATGTTGCCCGTACGTTGTCAATGGGCTGTGCGCTGCATTCTGGGTACAATCCTACAAGTAGTGCACTCCTTCAAGGAGTCAATGGGAGTCAATTGGGCGCCAGCTCAAAAATCCACCATTGGCATGAATTACGTGAACAAGAAGCACAACATTACAAATCTTTTCCGAGATGTGAGATAATTAACTTGTTCTCTGTAATATCGTATAGCTTTGAAATCGTGACATTACGTACTTTTGAGGAAAATAGGCAGGATTCTCGACTCATACCCTCATACCCTTTTATTATTACCTATTTTACTTTTCTAATATTTCTCTATTTTCTTTCTCTCTGCGTTGTTGGGAAGGGCCCGTAAGCATTTCACTGTTAGTCTACAGTTTACGAAGCATGTGACGAATGCAATTTTATTTTATTTCGACTTTGATTCGACTTTTAGAAGGGATTGCTTGACGATTAGCTTAGCAACCGCATGACGCAGCATGACAACATGAACGTGATTGGTCGACATTCTGCTGGGTGGGGCGTAGTACTTTCCTCCGTTCATTGGCCAATGAGTTTCCCATCTCCTCATTTCTTAAAGTATTTCTGGTGTGGCGTGGCGTGGCCTGTCCGTGGTGCCTGCCTCCTCTAGTGGTGTAATCTGACTGTAAGCCTGGGATGTGGTGTTACAGCTAGGGCCTAGGGAGGGTCTGAGAGTGTTTGGATGTGGTGAGACATCTAAGGCCTAGGGAGGGTCTGAGAGTGTGTGGATGTGGTGAGACATCTAAGGCCTAGGGAGGGTCTGAGAGTGTTTGGATGTGGTGAGACATCTAAGGCCTAGGGAGGGTCTGAGAGTGTTTGGATGTGGTGAGACATCTAAGGCCTAGGGAGGGTCTGAGAGTGTTTGGATGTGGTGAGACATCTAAGGCCTAGGGAGAGTCTGAGAGTGTGTGGATGTGGTGAGACATCTAAGGCCTAGGGAGGGTCTGAGAGTGTTTGGATGTGGTGAGACATCTAAGGCCTAGGGAGAGTCTGAGAGTGTGTGGATGTGGTGAGACATCTAAGGCCTAGGGAGGGTCTGAGAGTGTGTGGATGTGGTGAGACATCTAAGGCCTAGGGAGGGTCTGAGAGTGTTTGGATGTGGTGAGACATCTAAGGCCTAGGGAGAGTCTGAGAGTGTGTGGATGTGGTGAGACATCTAAGGCCTAGGGAGGGTCTGAGAGTGTTTGGATGTGGTGAGACATCTAAGGCCTAGGGAGAGTCTGAGAGTGTGTGGATGTGGTGAGACATCTAAGGCCTAGGGAGGGTCTGAGAGTGTTTGGATGTGGTGAGACATCTAAGGCCTAGGGAGGGTCTGAGAGTGTGTGGATGTGGTGAGACATCTAAGGCCTAGGGAGGGTCTGAGAGTGTGTGGATGTGGTGAGACATCTAAGGCCTAGGGAGGGTCTGAGAGTGTTTGGATGTGGTGCGACAGCTAAGGCCTAGGGAGGGTCTGAGAGTGTTTGGATGTGGTGAGACAGCTAAGGCCTAGGGAGGGTCTGAGAGTGTGTGGATGTGGTGAGACATCTAAGGCCTAGGGAGGGTCTGAGAGTGTGTGGATGTGGTGCGACATCTAAGGCCTAGGGAGGGTCTGAGAGTGTTTGGATGTGGTGCGACAGCTAAGGCCTAGGGAGGGTCTGAGAGTGTTTGGATGTGGTGAGACAGCTAAGGCCTAGGGAGAGTCTGAGAGTGTGTGGATGTGGTGAGACATCTAAGGCCTAGGGAGGGTCTGAGAGTGTGTGGATGTGGTGCGACATCTAAGGCCTAGGGAGGGTCTGAGAGTGTTTGGATGTGGTGAGACAGCTAAGGCCTAGGGAGAGTCTGAGAGTGTGTGGATGTGGTGAGACATCTAAGGCCTAGGGAGAGTCTGAGAGTGTGTGGATGTGGTGAGACAGCTAAGGCCTAGGGAGGGTCTGAGAGTGTGTGGATGTGGTGAGACAGCTAAGGCCTAGGGAGGGTCTGAGAGTGTTTGGATGTGGTGAGACATCTAAGGCCTAGGGAGAGTCTGAGAGTGTTTGGATGTGGTGAGACATCTAAGGCCTAGGGAGGGTCTGAGAGTGTGTGGATGTGGTGAGACAGCTAAGGCCTAGGGAGGGTCTGAGAGTGTGTGGATGTGGTGAGACATCTAAGGCCTAGGGAGGGTCTGAGAGTGTGTGTGATGTGGTGAGACATCTAAGGCTCTAGGGAGGGTCTGAGAGTGTGTGGATGTGGTGAGACAGCTAAGGCCTAGGGAGAGTCTGAGAGTGTGTGGATGTGGTGAGACATCTAAGGCCTAGGGAGGGTCTGAGAGTGTGTGGATGTGGTGAGACAGCTAAGGCCTAGGGAGGGTCTGAGAGTGTGTGGATGTGGTGAGACATCTAAGGCCTAGGGAGGGTCTGAGAGTGTGTGGATGTGGTGAGACATCTAAGGCCTAGGGAGGGTCTGAGAGTGTGTGGATGTGGTGAGACATCTAAGGCCTAGGGAGGGTCTGAGAGTGTGTGGATGTGGTGAGACATCTAAGGCCTAGGGAGGGTCTGAGAGTGTGTGGATGTGGTGAGACAGCTAAGGCCTAGGGAGGGTCTGAGGGTGTGTGTATGCCAGTGGCTCATAGTAATGGCTGGAACAGTATCTCACCGTCATTACTTTGAGCTGCCCTCCCCTCACCAGCCTCCACTGGTGTATGCCCAGGTTACATGTGAAGTCCCAGTAGGAGTGTACACTATGTGTGGGGCAGACAAGGGACACAGGGGTGAGGAGAAAGGGGTCAAGGAACAGCTGCCCAGGGATTTGGGGTTATAAATTCCATTGGGCCATTTGAACAGAGTGATGGATTGGGTGGGATACTGATGCAGTGGTTACTGTAGAGATTGTTACCTTGGTTTGGCAGTTTGACAGTTTGGGGGAAGTGGGGCAGTGGGGCAGTAATCAGTACATCAGACTGACAAGCATTAGTCACACCTCCTGCTGTCTAGAGCTAGAAGGGATTGGGTTAGTGATCTGTTTACCTTCAGAGGTGTGTGTGTGTGTGTGTGTGTGTGTGTGTGTGTGTGTGTGTGTGTGTGTGTGTGTGTGTGTGTGTGTGTGTGTGTGTGTGTGTGTGTGTGTGTGTGTGTGTGTGTGTGTGTGTGTGTGTGTGTGTGTGTGTGTGTGTGTGTGTGCATCCGTGCAGGTATCAAGTGAATATATGAACAGGTACAGCTGTAAGACCAGATATGAAGCCATGTCTGCAGGCAGTGAGAACTTCACAAGCTACTGCCACCATCATTCTGTCTCATTAACATGTGCTGTGAGGCCGTGGCCCCTAATCACCAACCATGGCTGCAGACTCCTCCCTTCTTCCCCTCAGCCAAATCCCTTCAGTAAGGGTTTAACAGGGTCTGGCAGGGGTGTTTGCCAGGCTTCATCAGCACTTCATCTGTCTTCCTCATGACACTAGTTGGATTCTGCTGTAACACTTATTTGGCCCCAATTGCAGATTAACTGAAACGGCACAGGGAGTTTCTTCAGAAAGTTAACACAGGTTATGACTGCATTAAAAGCGACACACCCCACAAGCTGCCCCTCCTACTGCTGTGGACATTGATACTGTGTATGCAGGCTTTTGTTCCAGCTCAGCACAACCACACCTAATTCAACTAATCCAATAGCACCAAGCCCTGGACTCACTGAACCCGGTGTGTTAGTGCTGGACCAGGTCTCGGGGTTTGTCCATCATGTGGTCTGAGGGAGGCCATGGAGGGGTTTGGTCAGAGAGACAGGGGCTAGAGAGGGGCTGGGGTTGAGATGGGGGCTAGTCAGAGAGACAGGGGCTAGAGAGGGGCCGGGGAGATGGGGCTGGTCAGAGAGACAGGGGCTAGAGAGGGGCCGGGAGATGGGGGCTGGTCAGAGAGACAGGGGCTAGAGAGGGGCCGGGGTTGAGATGGGGGCTGGTCAGAGAGACAGGGGCTAGAGAGGGGCCGGGGTTGAGATGGGGGCTGGTCAGAGAGACAGGGGCTAGAGAGGGGCCGGGGAGATGGGGGCTGGTCAGAGAGAGGGGCTAGAGAGAGGCCGGGGTTGACATGGGGGCTGGTCAGAGAGACAGGGGCTAGAGAGGGGTTGAGATGGGGGCTGGTCAGAGAGACAGGGGCTAGAGAGGGGTTGAGATGGTGGCTAGTCAGAGAGACAGGGGCTAGAGAGGGGGTTGAGATGGTGGCTAGTCAGAGAGACAGGGGCTAGAGAGGGGGTTGAGATGGGGGCTGGTCAAAGAGACAGGGGGTAGAGAGGGGGTTGAGATGGTGGCTAGTCAGAGAGACAGGGGCTAGAGAGGGGGTTGAGATGGGGGGCTGGTCAAAGAGACAGGGGGTAGAGAGGGGGTTGAGATGGGGGCTGTGGCGGGGTTGACCAGTGCCAGTGGGACCTGAGCCAAGCACATGTAGTTCCCCAAGGAGCAGCGAAGTTGCTTCCTTTTTAGACCAGCTATCCTGTTTCCTCACAGAATGCCACCGGTGTAGTCTCTGGGAAAAGAGCTCTATATATATCTGAAGAGAAATTCTAATGTTGTTCACCCCCACATGGCTTTGTCCTCCTCCTCCTCCTGCCCTGCCAGCCACAACGCTGTGCCTTGCTGCACATTGAAGTTAAATATCAGCATGTTTATTTCTAATCCTCTATTTGTCATTTATAATCACAGCATAGCTTCAAGCTGCACTGCAGTTGTTGTATCTGTGGGTTGAAGGAGAATGCAGTGCTGTAGGGACTTCTCTCTCCCCAGTCAGAGAATATGTGGGGAGGTAGAGAAGTGAGTTGTTTACTAGTCCCTCTTGAGACCTTCTGGCCTAGAGTTCTATCAAAAACAAGCCTGCACTGCAGTATTTACACAGTTCAACATACCTTTTTCCCTGTAGTCTAGTCAAATCACACAATGATCTTTGGGTACTGCGTTGTAAAAACAGCTGATAGACTCCTCTCACAGATAGATAGAAATAGGTACACTCTTAGAAAAAACCTAAAAGGGTACTTTTGGCTGTCCCTATAGGGGTACCCTTTGAAGAACACTTTTGGTTCCAGGTAAAACCCTATTGGGTTCCATGTAGAACCCTTTCCCCAGAAGGTTATACTTGGAACCCAAAAGGGTTCTACCTGGGACCAAAACATTTTATCCTATGGGGATAACCGAAGAACCCTTTTGGAACCCATTTTACTAAGAGTGTACAGATTTCAGGATGAGACAGGTGTATGTAGCCCATGTGTTGGTAGGGGTAGGGCTTGAGTAAACAAATACAGTGGGGAAAAAAGTATTTAGTCAGCCACCAATTGTGCAAGTTCTCCCACTTAAAAAGATGAGAGAGGCCTGTAATTTTCATCATAGGTACACGTCAACTATGACAGACAAAATGAGGAAAAAAATCCAGAAAATCACATTGTAGGATTTTTTAATGAATTTATTTGCAAATTATGGTGGAAAATAAGTATTTGGTCAATAACAAAAAGTTTCTCAATACTTTGTTATATACCCTTTGTTGGCAATGACACAGGTCAAACGTTTTCTGTAAGTCTTCACAAGGTTTTCACACACTGTTGCTGGTATTTTGGCCCATTCCTCCACATGCAGATCTCCTCTAGAGCAGTGATGTTTTGGGGCTGTCGCTGGGCAACACGGACTTTCAACTCCCTTCAAAGATTTTCTATGGGGTTGAGATCTGAGACTGGCTAGGCCACTCCAGGACCTTGAAATGCTTCTTACGAAGCCACTCCTTCGTTGCCCGGGCGGTGTGTTTGGGATCATTGTCATGCTGAAAGACCCAGCCACGTTTCATCTTCAATCACCATTCATTATTTCCTTTACACGGATCAGTCGTCCTGGTCCCTTTGCAGAAGAACAGCCCCAAAGCATGATGTTTCCACCCCCATGCTTCACAGTAGGTATGGTGTTCTTTGGATGCAACTCAGCATTCTTTGTCCTCCAAACACGACGAGTTGAGTTTTTACCAAAAAGATATATTTTGGTTTCATCTGACCATATGACATTCTCCCAATCCTCTTCTGGATCATCCAAATGCACTCTAGCAAACTTCAGACGGGCCTGGACATGTACTGGCTTAAGCAGGGGGACACGTCTGGCACTGCAGGATTTGAGTCCCTGGCGGCATAGTGTGTTACTGATAGTAGGCTTTGTTACTTTGGTCTCAGCTCTCTGCAGGTCATTCACTAGGTCCCCCCGTGGTGGTTCTGGGATTTTTGCTCACCGTTCTTGTGATCATTTTGACTCCACGGGGTGAGATCTTGCGTGAGCCCCAGATCGAGGGAGATTATCAGTGGTCTTGTATGTCTTCCATTTCCTAATAATTGCTCCCACAGTTGATTTCTTCAAAACCAAGCTGCTTACCTATTGCAGATTCAGTCTTCCCAGCCTGGTGCAGGTCTACAATTTTGTTTCTGGTGTCCTTTGACAGCTCTTTGGTCTTGGCCATAGTGGAGTTTGGAGTGTGACTGTTTGAGGTTGTGGACAGGTGTCTTTTATACTGATAACAAGTTCAAACAGGTGCCATTAAACAGGTAACGAGTGGAGGACAGAGGAGCCTCTTAAAGAAGAAGTTACAGGTCTGTAGAGAGCCAGAAATCTTGCTTGTTTGTAGGTGACCAAATACTTATTTTCCACCATAATTTGCAAATAAATTCATAAAAAAATCCTACAATGTGATTTTCTGGATTTTCTTTTCTCAATTTGTCTGTCATAGTTGACATGTACCTATGATGAAAATTACAGGCCTCTCTCATCTTTTTAAGTGGGAGAACTTGCACAATTGGTGGCTGACTAAATACGTTTTTCGCCCACTGTAAACACATTTCAATGGTTGGTCTGATTGACTCCTAAAGCCACAGAGCAGGTGGGGGAGCGGGAGCATTGGCCACTCGCTGCATCTACACACAGTACATTAGGCCTAGTGTGACGGATGAGCATCCGTGCTGCATTAGAAACTCAGCAGCAGATGAAAAGGCCTCATTTTAATGTCTGAAAGTGCCATGCCTGTGGAATCCTATAGCTGGGTTGTTACAGGGTGAAGTGAATCCCAGCTTATAAACTTTTCAGAGGAGTCTGGACCTGCTTAGCCTGATGTCCAGACTAAGCCTGGTGTGAGACATATTGCTGGTGAGCTACTGAATAAAGAAGGGATTTGGTTTTAGGCTGATTGGATGACCCATTCCTGGAATTGAACATATACAGTGCATTCGGAAAGTATTCAGACTTTTTCCACATTTTGTTACGTTACAGCCTTATTCTAAAATTGATTAAATTGTATTTTTTCTCTCATCAATCTACACACAATACCCCAAAATGACAAAGTGAAAACTGTTTTTTAGAAATGTTTGTTATTTTATTAAAAATTAAAAACAGAAATAACTTATTTACATAAGTATTCAGACCCTTTGCTATGAGTCTCGAAATTGAGCCCAGGTGCATCCTGTTTCCATTGATCATCCTTGATGTTTCTACAACTTGATTGGAGTCAACCTTGGTAAATTCCAATTGATTGGACATTATTTGGAAAGGCACACACCTGTCTATATAAGGTCCCACAGTTGACAGTGCATGTCAGAGCAAAAACCAAGCCATGAGGTGGAAGGATTGGATAAGACGGCACAGGTACTGGGTTCCCTGCTAAATGTGAGCTAGTGAAATAATAAAAGGTCATTGAGTTCCAATTGGTTAAAAACGGCCCCACTGGTTGCAGTGACCCTTGTTGTTGTCCTGTCTATGACATCACATCACTAGGGATGGTCATACTAAAAATGACAGAGAGCTTAGCTTGTCACAGCCACAACTCTGGAATTCATCAAATGACAGGAGCAATTATCAGGCTATTTTCTCCCACTAGAACATTGTTCCCCTCAACCGTTCCCCTCTTATTTAACGGTACTGATTGACTGAGGCATGTTACACACACACACACACACACACACACACACACACACACACACACACACACACACACACACACGCACATCATTGGATATGAGCTCTGGCCTCCAGGACACAGCATGGTGCAGTCTCAGGCTGGCATGGGGCCCAGAACTGAGCTACACATGAGTTGTGAGGAGGGTACAGTACACCATCTGTCTGCCATAGTGCCCAGTTAAACCCTATAACAGGCCTGGATAAAGCAATGGCCCAATCTCTCTTAGACAGCAGCTTCTCTCCATGTCGTCTTTCCCTCAGGATAGCAGTAAAGGAAGTAGGGCACAGTGGTGTGGAACATTCAGATAGAAATGTATTTAGTAGAACAGACATGGCTCTATTACACATAGAGTAAGGAATCATGTCAGCTCTATTCATGACATGTCTAACTGAATGTGACTCAGATGACCTGTTTATTTGGATCCTCATTAGCCTTTTGCAGAAGCAGCAGCTCCGCTTCCTGGGTTCCACTGCTATAGCACTACTACAACAGAACATTTAGATCTTGTCACGGTTTACTATGCCAGAACCCAGAAGCAGACAAGGACAAGGTACGTTGAGAGAAAGGTGAGTGTTTATTTATTGATTCGAGTGAGGCTGAATAATCCAGGGAACAGAGCGGGTGGCGTGGATGGGTTGTTGGGGGTGCAGTGGTTGGTCCGGACTGGCTCGGCAGCCGCCGACCATCAGGCAGAGGTAGGGGTGAAGGTTCCGGGGTGAGAGACTGCAGACAGAACAAAACGGAGGTCAGTACACAACAAGTCAAAAGGGTGCAAAACAACAAAACTAACACTACTGGCTCAGAGACTGATACGCTGACAAACATACTGTTCATGGCTAACGATCCGGCAGGAACTGGATGTTGGGCCAGAGCCTAAGAAGGGTGATGATCAGGACCAGGTGTGCAGATTGCTGATGGGATGCAGGTGCGGAAAACCAGAGCGCTCCCCGGAGCGTTCCCGAACCCTCGGGAAACTGGAGAATACGAGCAGGAACACTAGTCACCAGACAGGACCCGACTCAGACAGCCGGGATCGTCACAGTACCCCCCCTCCGACGAACGCCACCGGGCGGACTTCCCGGAGCGCCAGGATGGAGGCGGTAGAAGTCACTGATGAGGTCTGGCGTCTAGGACCTGTCGCCGCGGAATCCAACTCCTCTCTTCAGGGCCATACCCCTCCCAGTCCACGAGATACTGAAACCCCGGCCCCGCGTCTGGAATCCATGATGCGACGCACCGTGTAGGCAGGACCACCTCCGATCATCCGAGGGGGAGGGAGGAGGAGGCGGAGGAGGCAACAGAGGACTGAGGAAGACAGGCTTGAGGCAGGAGACATGAAAGGTGGGATGGACTCTGAGCGTCCTCGGTAGTTTGAGTCGAACTGCCACTGGATTGATCACCTTCTCCACCACAAACGGACCAATGAACTTCGGCAACAACTTCCTAGACTCAGTCCGTAACGGAAGATCCCGTGTGGCCAACCAAACCCCTATCTCCGATGGTATAGGTGGGAGCGGGAATCCGGCACGATTCGCCTGGAGCTGATACCGGTCCGAAACTCTAAGGAGTGCCTTTCTGGCCCGATGCCAGGTCCGGTGGCAACGCCGAATATGGGCCTGCACAGAAGGCACTGAGAGCTCCTTCTCCTGAGAAGGAAACAGGGGGAGGTTGATAGCCATACAGGCACTGGAAGGGAGACATCCCAGTGGCAGATGTAGGAAGAGTATTGTGGGCATACTCAACCCAAGGCAACTGAGAGGCCCAGGAGGTGGGGGTTGGAAGAGACCAGACAGCGTAGCGTTGATTCCATCTTCTGGTTGGCTCTCTCCGCCTGATCATTGGATTGGGGGGTGAAAACCAGATGTGAGACTGACCGTAGCTCCAATGGCCAAACAGAAGGACTTCCAGACAGCAGAGGTAAACTGAGGGGCCACGGTCGGAAAACGATATCACTGGGCAAACCGTGGGACCCTGAAAACCTCCCTAACCAGGATCTCGGACGTCTCCGAGGCAGAGGGGAAGCTTGGCAATTGGCACAAAGTGGGCGAACTTGCTGAATCTGTCCACGATAGTCAGAACGACCGTGTTCCCCCTCAGAAGCGGGCAACCCCGTGACGAAGTCCAGGGCCAAATGCGACCATGGTCGCGGGGGAATAGGAAGGGGGTGAAGTAGTCCAGAGCTGGGCCGATTGGTACTCTTATTCTGCGCACACACTGGACAGGCAGCAACAAAACCCCGAGTATCCTCGGCCATGGCAGGCCACCAAAACGTCTGCGAAGAAACGCCTATAGTCCGAGCCACGCCAGGTGTGACAAGCCATCTTGCTGGCGTGGGACCATTTGAGGACAGCAGGGACGAACCGACTCAGGCACAAACAACCGACCGGGTGGACCGTTACCGGGACCGGGCTGAGTCCGGGGCCGCCATGCACCTCCTCCTCAATCTTCCACATATCTGCTCCCCGACGCAGTTCCGGGGAGGATTGTCTCGATCTTGGACCCACTCTCCTCCGTCTTGGAGAACATCCGGGACAAGGCGTCCGCCTTGCCGTTCTTAGATCCAGGTCGGAACGTCCAGGGCAAACTTGAATCGTCCGAAAAACAACGCCCACCTGGCCTGACGGGAGTTGAGACGTTTAGCCGATTGCACGTAAGCAAGATTCTTGTGGTCCGTCCAGACCATAAACGGTTGCTCCGCCCCCTCCAACCAGTGGCGCCACTCCTCCAAGGCAAGTTTCACCGCGAGAAGCTCCCGGTTACCCACATCGTAATTCCTCTCCGCAGGCGAAAGGCGACGAGAGTAGTAGGCGCAGGGATGGAGTTTACTGTCCGTGGAGCATCGCTGCGACAGGATGGCGCCAACTCCCACATCAGACGCGTCCACTTCAACGACGAACTGACGGGCCGTGTCCGGTTGAGAGAGAATCGGTGCGTTGGTGAATCGCCTCTTCAAATCCAGAAACGCTCGATCCGCCTCCGGATTCCACTTGAAGGTCCTGATGCTGGAAGTCAAGGCAGTTAACGGAGCGGCCACACGGCTGTAATCCCGGATGAATCTGCGGTAGAAATTGCAAACCCCAAAAATCTCTGGAGCTGCAATCTCGTACCGGGCTGGGCCCATTCCAGAACCGCTCTAACCTTCTCCTGGTCCATCCTAATCTCTCCCCTGGAGATGATGTACCCGAGAAAGGATGTCGTGTGGGCGTGAAACTCGCACTTCTCGGCCTTCACAAACAGGCGATTCTCCAACAATCGCTGCAGAACCTGCCGGACATGCTGGACGTGGTCGGAAGGTTCCTTCGAGAAGATCAGAATGTCATCCAGGTAAACAAACACAAAGAGACCGATCATATCTCTCAGGACGTCGTTCACCATACTCTGGAATACCGCTGGAGCATTGGTCAGTCCAAACGGCATCACCTGATACTCAAGTGACCCATCGGTGTTATTGAAACCCGTCAGCCACTCGTCCCCCTCTCTGATCCGGACCAGGTGATACGCATTGCGTAGGTCTAGCTTGGTGAACACCGTAGCACCCTGTAAGGAGTCGAAGGCAGAACTCATCAAGGGCAGGGGATACTTGTTCTTGACCGTGATGTCATTCAACCCCCGATAATCAATACACGGTCGAAGAGAGCCATCCTTCTTACCCACAAAGAAGAATCCTGCCCCCAGGGGTGATGACGAGGGACGAACGAGACCAGCAGCTAGGGACTCCTTGATGTAGGTCTCCAACGCCTCACGTTTAGGTCGGGAGATACTGTATAACCTTCCCTTGGGGTAGACAGCTCCAGGGACCAGGTTGATGGCACAATCATATGGTCGGGGGGGGAGGGAGTGACAGAGCCTTCTGCTTACTGAAAACTTCCCCCAAATCGTGATATGTCTCGGGAACCAGGGACAAATCTGGGGGTTTAGCCTCAATCACCTGACTGGGAACCGAATGGGGGCAGGCAGTCTTGAGACAGTTAGCATGACAATCAAGGCTCCAACTCGTTACCTTGCCCGGTCACCCAATCGAACGTGGGATTGTGTTCCTTCAGCCAGGGGGTATCCAAGGACCAGAGGAACATGGGAAGACGGCAGAATGAAGAATGAAATCATCTCAGAATGATTCCCCGACAACCGCATCTTAACCGGTTCAGTCCTCATCGTGATACGTGCCAGACTACTGCCGTTCAGAGTGGTAGCTTCAATGGC